>NC_045146.1:18544960-18782541 GCF_008831285.2 Nymphaea colorata | reverse complement strand
GAAGTTGCTCTGCTGCAGCCCTCCTAAGAGTCCCATCTACCGTTCTGTTCGTCCTTAGTTCGGTCGTAGTGTATATGATGCAGAATGTTTCGTGTAATGGAACTACTTTGGTGCATAAGAGTAAATAAAAAAGGTTCTTGGTTTTGCTGGATAACTATTCATCATGTATCTGATCTTCTTTTGGGAAACGTAAGACAGCCTAGAAACTTGTTTTCGTATATAAAATCAAATTTTATATGGTTTTAAAATTGATTGTCTAAAAAATGCTCAGCTAATAATGACAGCGTCATTTACTAATTTGCTCGAATCAATCTCTTATTTTGTTTGTATGGGAAATGGGAAAAAAAGAAACGAAATGATGAATATAAAGGCAAGCTAATAAAGTAAAGGAACGAACTGCTGCCAGAAGGTATTTGCCGAGGTAGAGTCGGGCCTCAGTGCTTATACAGCATCAACACGCCCACAGAGCAATATATAGATTTTGGAGAGAATGTATGGTATTGATTGCAGGGTTAGGATGGCAATGAATTGGATTCAGATTGGATATTCCTTTTTATCATATTGAATTGATGTAATTGGATATTCAAATATTTGGGTTCGAATCTAGATTCGAATGGCAGATAAAAAAAGTTTGTCATATATATCTGAATCCAACTTTCAAATTCATAACTGAAATCTACATTCAACTTTTAAATTCACAACTGAATTTGAATGGTATAATAATATGTTTTGAACAGACTTTAAAAATGCAAAGGTATCTGATATAAGAAAATTTAATTGGTTGACTTCATGTCTATTATTCGATCAGATATTTATTTATAATTATTGAATCTGAATCCAATCAAATGTCTTTTTTTAATAGGTCCATTGGATATTAATATTTTTCCCACATCTCACTTTTTGAAGCAGTGTAATCAAATGTCGGATTCAAATCCAGTCCATTCAATCCTTATTTTCAGGGTCTTATATTGACAAACCAATTTTGGACCTAGCTGGGCAATCCAATGAATATGCCTCCACCCGCTGATTTAGCTTGGCTTTTTCCTTCTCCATTAGCTACAATTGGCCAAATCAAACTTTGTTTTCCACCAGCATCCTCATCACCGTCATTTTTGTTTGGTCTACTATTTTTTGGAAATAATGTCAAATATCGGTTAATCAAAAGCAGTAATTGACAATGTGAACTCAGGTAGTGCCAAATTCAAAAAGTAAGACGAGAAGAATTGCGTCTTTCTTGAATATCAAAACATGAAATATGAAACTTCTACTAATAAATGAGCAGGTTATGACCAACATATAACTAATGATTTAGTGGGCCTCTTTTTTTTTCTTTAATCTCTGCGCTTGCACACATAAGCATAATTAGGTTCTCTCAAAACTTGGCGCATTTGCACTACCAATTGTACATTCACTTCATTGAGGTCAAATTTTAGTGCATATTCACTTTGAAGACACTGAATCTGCTCCTTTCCAAATTGGGAACGTCTTAACCCAAACCTAATGCAGTTGGCACCACTACAAAAATCCCGAATCATGTAGGTCCATCTTATTGCTGTAATTTGAAATTTTGTTGTCACTTTCCGAATCATAATTGTAAGAAAAAATTGCATATTGGTGAATATATTAGATAAAACAGGGAGTTATCTAACAAATTTTGGGCCTTTTTAAGTTTATGTGGAAAAACAACCTCAATCATACTAAGAATGTAAAAGAAATATTCGGAATTTATCTCAATGAAACAAGGCAAAACCATCATCATCTCCGCCCGAACAAAATGTAAAGACGAAATTCCAAATGGTGAAAAGAAGATACACTAAACATGAACTCGATGCTGAGGAGAACCTAGAAATTCCAAACAAAAAGAAAATCTAGGAAAGGTACCATCCGCTAGCCCTTAAGAGTGGGAAAAGCATTCAAAAGGGTTCCCTGTTAGCAGTGTGGAGGAAAAAATAACAAAGTAAGAGAAGAAAGAGACTGATCTCACGCAGCCACTGTACATAAAAAATATCAGTGCACAATGGCCAAGAGAGACAGAGAGAGAGAGAGATAAACTCATGTAGGGCCACCGACGTCTAGTGAGTGTCCCTACTGGGATTTAGATGCTGTCTCAGGAAAGTTATCTTGGATAAAAATTGACTTCTTAAAAAAAATGCACAAAAATCAGAAGCTATTTCACAACATAAAAATTAGGAAAAATTAGGGAAAATTTAAAAATGCAAGAAACTAATAATCCCAACATCAAAAACTAAACGAATAAGGAACAAATAAAATAAAAAAAAATTGGAAACAAGCAATTCGTCATTAAAGTGGATGAAAAACCACTTAAAACACATCTTTTTGATTTTGGCTTTTTTCCAAAAAAGGTGGGGTTTTAAAGTTTAAAATGACAGACTTGTTTTTGTGTTTTTTGCATATTTAAAATTAATTATCACACACACACGCACACACAATTTTTATGACTATGGTCTAAAGCACATCCATATTTGTTATTTTCATCTAAATCTAACGTGCAAATTGGCAAGCAAATGATAAAAACGTCAATGGCATCTCCACTTATTAATTTACTCATAATGGCTTAAGACTATAAATACCGGGGCTGGGGAGTCCAATGTCCTCACCCTAATAGAAGGGAAAAAAAAGAAACCTTAGACTTCTTCTAGCAACCATTTCTTTCTTTCAAAGAGAGAGATGGAGATTGACATCAAAGAGAGGGGCTCCATTGCAAAAATGAAACCCCCCAAGCTATTCACCCCGCAAAGAGTAAGTTCCTAGTAAATATAGGGTTCCTCCTTCTTAAGCGTATGCAACTTTCATGTACTTCCTTCTTCGTGTATGGGCAGGACAGCATTGTGGCTTGTCATCACA
The DNA here is from genome assembly GCF_008831285.2 of Nymphaea colorata. Classification (NCBI taxonomy): domain Eukaryota; kingdom Viridiplantae; phylum Streptophyta; class Magnoliopsida; order Nymphaeales; family Nymphaeaceae; genus Nymphaea; species Nymphaea colorata. Next base: position 18,779,676 of record NC_045146.1, on the reverse strand, counting down.
ACTTTGGCAAAAGCAGATGCAAAGCCTGAAACATGATAGAGTGGTAAACTGAACGTAACGACTGCACTCATATAACTTAACCAAGCTTATTTAATTTCCAAATTTCACATTTTTTTCCCAGACTTCTGTCTCTGTACATTGCAGGATGCTTCGGTTTCTCTGGAGCTTGTTGTGTAGCACCTGGCGGCTGGTTTCTCCCCAGTTCAATGTGGACTTGTTTTTTTTTTTCTTCTTTTGGCTGTTCAACGTGTTCATCCGGGCAAAGAACCAGCTGTAGCAGAAGTTCTTCGGAAATCTTCCTAAGGCCCTGTCCTTGCTATGAAAAGCACTCGTAGAAGTACCCAAAAAATCGGGACTACTTCTCTGGCTTCATCACAGTAATGTCATTCTCTTGTAATTTATCCATCAAGTGGCGTGTACCGAGGGAATCAGTTGCCACATAACTGCTCCCTCCAAGTACAATGGTGGGTGGCGGCTGGTCTCCAAAACTATAGCAAAACCATATACATCAACCTTGTTATTATAGTGCTTCTTATCCCCTCGACGAAGTGTGTCCGTGCTATAAAGCTGCGAAGGGGAAGCTAGAGAAACTAAGCGAACCCATGGTGCACAACGAAAGAGACTAAAAAACCTTAACAAGACCAATGGTACCTCGGGAGCCATCCATCGATATGTGCCAGTTTCTGCAGTCATCATTTCGGTCAGGTGCTACTGGGTGTCCTTACTCCTTTGGAGACCAGGTGATACCCAATAGCACCTGACCGAAATGATGACTGCAGAAACTCACTCCTTTGGAGAGCAGGTGATACCCAATAGCACCTGACCGAAATGACGACTGCAGAAACTGGCACATATCGATGGATGGCTCCGGAAGTACCATTGGTCTTCTTAAGGTTTTTTACTCTCTTTCATTGTGCACCATGGGTTCGGTTATTTTCTCTGGCTTCCCCTTCGCAGCTTTATAGCGCTGTCACACTTCGTCTTGGGGATAAGAAGCACTATAATAACAAGGTTGACGTATATAGTTTTGCTATAGTTTTGGAGACCAGCGGCCACCCACCATTGTACTTGGAGGGAGCAGTTATGTGGCAACTGATTCCGCCGGTACACGCCACTTGATGGATAAATTACAAGAGAATGACATTATTGTGATGAAGCCAGAGAAGTCCTCCCGATTTTTTGGGTACTTCTACGAGTGCTTTTCATAGCAAGCACAGGGCCATAGGAAGATTTCCGAAGAACTTCTGCTACAGCCAGTTCTTTACCACTCCATCATGTTTCAGGCTTTGCATGCACTTTTGCCAAAGTTGGGATGACAAGTCACAATGCTGTCCCGCCCACGAAGAAGGAAATACATGAATGTTGCATTCGCTTAAGAAGGAGAGGGAGTTATTTTGTCACATATCTCCCAAGCTAACCCAGTAGCACCTGTCCACATGCAACTGCAAATACTGGGTCCCCAACTGCCATTGTGATTCTTGCAGTTGCATGTGGACAGGTGCTACTGGGTATCCTTTTTTTGCTTCCAGAGTCATTTGATGAAGTTAATTTAATGCACGATTCTTCCTACCAATTCATTAATTTGGACTGCACTGTTATGAATTTTCTTCGGTTTGGTGTTCTTGGTTCACTAATTTGAGGAGTTTACCTTGCCATCAACAGATCTACTGCAAAGCACAACTACTGAAATTAGTGTGAAGCTTTAGCACAATGGTTGCCTAAAACTTCTTCTTTTTTCCTGAAATTATTAGTGAACATTTTATCTAATTTTGTTGAAGATAGGCTACCGTTGTGATTCTTGCAGTTGCATGTGGACAGGTGCTACTGGGTATCCGTTTTTTGCTTCCAGAGTCTTTTGATGAAGTTAATTTAATGCACGATTCTTCCTACCGATTCATTAATTTGGACTGCACCATTGTACTGTTATGCATTTTCTTCGGTTTGGTGTTCTTGGTTCTCTAATTTGAGGAGTTTACCTTCCCAGCAACAGACCTACTGCAAATACAACTACTGAAAATTATGTCAGCACATCAATTTCACTTTTGGTTTCAGTAAAATCAAAAAAGTAATGCTACAAATTTGAATCATGCTGCTGCCGATTCAATCGACACTTCGTCAAGGTTTCCATAGTGGACGTTTAACTTTCGTCTTTCCTTGCCATGTTTTATGAATCTAAGTATTGAACCAATAGTTTGTTTGACCAGCACAAATTCATCTCCAAGGATGAGGACCAATTGAATTAAAAGAAACTCAGTGCAAAAATTTACAGAAAAAGTAGTTTTATCTTTGGTTTAAGATCGTGATAAATTTACAGTCACGAATGAAGTTGGGGACGAAGTTCCAAGCTATGTTGCTAATATCATGAGTCACCCAACTCTGCCCACAATCAACGCTTAGTGAGAAACTAAAATCAGAGACTTTCCTAGAATTGATACACCTTTTTCATGTTTTTCTTTTTCAACCTTTTTTCTTTTGTCGTTGCCTAATTTTTTGGTACTCCACTTCACTAGTGATAGAAGCACATGTGGACTTCTGGGTGAAGTTGCCCACATATTTTCACGAAAACTATTTATTTATATAAATTGGTTGTTTGCAAACATGTGCTGGGTTAAGCGTATCATGAGTTAATGTTCTTCTACTAAAAATTTATGGTCCTGCCACCAGTTTTGGCAAACAATAAGATAATGAGATGTATTGATAATGAAACTTATGGGAAGAGGGATTTGGGGTCCATACAAGTTCTCCATAACATTACTGCTTTTACTTTGGACGCTCAGCCATTCTTAGCTCAGCAGCTTCAAAATAATGCAATACTGGTCATAGTGCATGAAAAGAATGCAAAACTGGTCGTAGTTCATTCTAGCTTGAATAGCAAAAAATTCTTTTGTATGGGCAAACAAAAAGAAAAAAGAAATCGGCAAAAGTGAAAAGACTCAAAAGGACTTTTTTTTTTCTAGAATTTCTGAAATATCTTTTTTTTTTCTTTTGGAGTATGCATGTTCCTTGCACTGACCCAATAACTCAAACTCTACATAATGATCACATGTTCTAAATTAAAACATAGTCAAATATTTCGCTTTCATATATATATGTATATTTATTTATTTATTTATTATTTTCAAACACAAAAGTTCTTTCATGTCTTGAAAGAGTTTATTGTCATTTATGTTTACATGAATAAGGACTCATGCTTAAAGATTAAACCTTCAATAATGTGAATGGCAGTCTTTTCTAAATGGGTTATGATCGTCAATATATCCAATGATATATGGTCCACAACACAACATTGTTATGCAATCTGGGATTGCCACGGACTTAAGGAGCGACTTAAAGATAAAGGGGATCCTTCCCAAAATTTTCAGTTCTACAGTTTTAGCAGCCCACAAGTCGGATTTTCGAAACAATCACCAACTTTATGGTAAATGAGAACTATCTCACCAACATTTTTCAACAGTTTTTTGGGTGTGAGTTTTGGCACTCATGCACAACTGTTCCTGCTTCCAATTCTTAAATGATAGTCCTTAAAAACTTATCTCCTAGGGGATAGCACAACTGTTCCTGCTTCCAATTTTCCCGGTGTCAAATTTCTGTCTTGAGCATTGAGATTTCCTCTGGCGCACCACATGATTCTCAAAACTTTTCTAATGTACCTTTTCTGCTGTATCTATCAATCAACATCTCAATTATCAATGTTCACTTGTTGTCTGTTCTTAGTATTGGAAAAGTATTCAGTCAGAGTCAGCCAGCCATCAGGAACAGACAAAGTGATAAGGAATTAATGATATATGTGAACAGACAAACTCTCGCCCAGATGCAGCAATTAAGCATGGGAAATGAGCCAACACCAGTTCATCGACCTTTCTTGACTTGTCTGAACTTGGCTTGTGCCCGTCTCAAGCCGATCAAGACAACGCCATTTACCGGCGAATTTTGTTTGTTTTGCGTTCTCCCGTAAAACTGAAAAATGATGGTAAGATATCACGACATGAAGGTTCAGCTTGAGCACTAATGTCACAGATATAACGAGAATTTCAAAAATCTCATAAGAAATTTTATTGCGACTTTCCCCAGAAATTTTTATTTTTTTGTTAGTTTTCATAATTTTCTTAATTTTTAACTTTTTAAAGAATTGTCGACATTTGCTAGAAAAGACTCGACAAAACCCTCGCTGAAATTTTTCTGAGAACGATATTCGTAACAATGGTTTTTGGCCCATGTACACATAACAAGTTACACATATTTAAAAATAACAGTAAAATAGCAAAAAAAACAAAACGCATAAATAAAAAGACAGATATGCTGTGGTTCTAAAAAATAGAAGGCAGTATATAGGGCTCCAGTTATACAAGGACCAACAAATTAAATATGAAGATTATGAGGAACACTGTGAGCCAACTTGATCAGTCATACAATTCACAAATTATCACGTTAAAAGCATTTGTTTTTTTGTGGTTAAAAGTGGATGGCAGCATTCCTCTTTAGGATATTTAATATGCCTTCCATGGATGCCAAAAATCTTTTAAGCTGTTTTTCTTGTAAACTCGATCATACAAATGGATGCAAAATGTATGAAAATATGGGAATAGATGTAACATCTTTCGATATTTATTCTCGTGAAAATTAGATTTTATGATCCAAAAAGGCTGAGACAGATAAATTTTATTATAATGTTTAGTGTGTGCATCCCACTTGCATCACTCTCTCGAGTCATATAAGTGCTAACATTTGTGCTTTCATCTATACGGTTGGATTTATGAAAAAAAGCCCAGCACTAATTTTTCTTAGGAACAGAGAGAGAGAGGGAGATCATAGACAGAGAGAAAAATGGAATTTGTGGAGAACATTAAGTTAGTTAATCATTATGAAAGTTGGTCAAACCAGACCACTTGGGTAAGAGACAAAAACCAGAGCTATAAAATTAATCATTAAAATAACTTTTTATAATTTAAACTTATAGATATGACCTTAAGAGCAATTTGACGAGAGACATATATTAAGTTACTTTTTTTTTTTGTTAAATAATGTTTTTTAATAATAAAAAACTGAACATCTCTTATAACATCAAAATTTTGATAATAGAATCATAACTTAAACTAATACATGATTGATATTAAATCAGTTGTTTCGCAACACTAATACTTTTTTCATCGGTATAATTTTGGTTTTTCTTTTAAAACAAGGTAAACTAATGAGCCAAAATATTAAAATCTTTTCTGAATATATTTTCTCCCTTTATGTTGATTATGGTACATGGATTTCATATTTTTTTGTTTTATTTTCGTTGTGACATCGAGTTCTCCTATATTTTAGAAATTTTGGGCTTCAGCAGACGTCTATCGATTATTCATGGCATAATAGAAAGGCAGATAATAATGATAGGACAATCTTTACATGTCTTATAATTTCATGTCTAATGTCCAAAAGAAAAAAACAATCTTTAACCACTCGTTTGGTTACCCAAACATCACCTAAGACTGCTCCTGGAATTGTTGAATTTCTGGTCAATAATAAAAGAAATTAAGTGGGTTTTTAAACAAGCAAAATGTTTGAATTTATTAGTGGCGATGAGACGAAACAAATATGCAAATCGCATATAAGTTACAAAAGAAAGCAGTAAATCAATGCCATATGCTGGAGGCGATGGGGATCTTTAATTTAATTGTACAACTGATTGAAATTCTATAGTATAAAATTCCAGATATTTTAAACCGCGAAATTGTTTTTTTTTATAAATCCTTTGAAGAACTTTTGTAAGTTTTGTTGACATACCAAAATAATACAATACGATTTGATGTTCATTTCTCGATACCTTTCTAAATTTTAGAAAATGTACGCGACTAAACTGCCATGACCTTGTCAACAATACCCAAAAATTTTATTTCCAGATTGCTCTGAATCAGATCCTGACTCTCTAGAGTGTGGCCGTTACTCAGAGCAGGTAATGGGGATAGAGTCCTTTCCAGTACCGACACTGGAAATCTCTAGATCGATCTCCTTCCTTCCACATTCTTCTTGACTGGTTTCTGGTTTCTGTTGGTCTTCATTAGAGAGACCAACGGAATCAGGGATTCCCCTGGACTAGTCTAGACAGATGAACCCCCACCATTTCCATCTCCCCCTATAAATACCTCGACCGAGCTTCCGGGGAAGCATCAGTTTCGTGTTTCTGCGCGTATTGGACAAGTTAAACTATCAGGTCTCGTTTTTGCTATGTCTCTTAAGTGCTTCTGATTGCATGGCAGCAGAAGATGGGTGGTAACGGGCAGATGAAGAGGGCATCTTTCTTGGTGTTGTTAATCGCGTCATTGGTGGTGGGGGTGGCATTCCTGCCACAGACGGCGAGCACCCTGCTTCCCTACAGTAGGCTGTGGGACATGATGATTCCTCAAGAAGCCATGGATCCCTTCAAGATCCTCGAGCATTCCCCTATTGCAATTCCCAAGTCTCTGGATACGACCTTGACCCTTGCCTGCGCCGATTGGAAGGAGACCTCTCATGCCCATCTCATCACCCTCGATGTCCTTGGTACGTATCTTCTTCTTTTCACCATTTAATCTTTTGTTGGTCCTTGTTCTTTTGTTGTTTTGCAATTAGTGTCCCTCATTTGAACTCCAAAAAATGGAAGAGCAGGAGATTGGGTGCTCTTGATAACTTTTGAGAAATTAGAAAGAAGAAAATGAACATAGATTTACGTGGTTCAGATTTGTCAATCCTACATCCACGATATGAGCATCACGCAGCCTTGCTCTATTTTCTCATCATTTTTCTTTAGAGATTACATTGAGTATACATAGCGCTGGAGGAAGACTTTGGAGGAAGGCCAAGAAGGAAGGTGTTTCCGCCTCAATGGCTATACAAATGGCTATAAGAGAAAAATATAGCAACAAAAGCAAATACTAAAAAGATAAGAAATTATTGACAAATTTGTATGTGTGATGCTGAAACGTCGACTTCTCATCACCCCCTCAAGTGGGGCGTACAAGTCATGGCAGCCCCACTTGTTAATGGCTTCATTTAACTCTTTTCTTGATATTGCTTTGGTTAATCCATCTGCAAGTTGTTTTGAATTTGATGTGAAGGGAGTACTGATTTCGCCGTTCTGAACCTTTTCTTGTATGAAGTGACAGTCAATTTCTATATGTTTTGTCCTTTCATGGAACACGGCATTTGCTGCAATATGAATAGCAGCTTGATTGTCACAATGCATTGGTGTTGGAGAACTCAATTCTAAGCCCATTGAGTATGAATCCAAGTAATTTCACTAGTTGTAGTGGCAATCGCCCTGTATTCTGCTTCTGCACTGGACCTAGAAGTGGCTCGTTGTTTCTTACTTTGCCAAGATACTAGGTTATCTCCTACATAAATACGATAACCAGTAGTGGATTTTTGATCCATGCTTCCTCCCCAATCTGCATGAGAATATTTTCTAATGTTTGCATGGCCATTTCGTTTATATAATAATCCTTGACCAGGAGACTATTTCAAATATTTGAGAATCCGTTCAACTTTACTCCTATAGAATCCATACTGTTCAAGAGCTTTGCTCAATTTGAAGTGTTGTGCTCGAGGAGATTGTTTAAGTCCATATATCGTTTTCGCAGCTTGCAGACTGATGTAGACTTTTCTTGAGTTCATCCAATATGTAGTTTCATATATACTTCTTCTTGTAAGTCTCCCTGTAGAAAGACATTTTTTACATCTAATTGAAATAGTGACCAATCATAATTGCAAGCAATCGAGAGAAATATTCGAACAGTATTCATCTTGGCTATCGGGCCAAATGTTTCTTCATAATCCAATCTTTGTGTTTGAGTATACCCTTTTGCAACCAGCCTGGCTTTGTATCTTTCCACTGTTCTATCACTGTTGTATACCCTTTCTGTTGAACTGCATGTTTTCTTTCAGGCAATTGAGTAATCTCCCATGTTTGATTTTTGTTTAAGGCATCAAGCTCTTCATGCATAGCTTTGATCCAAAGAGGATTATCTTTGGCCTCCTCATAAGATCTTGGTTCTAATTCTCTTTTTGTGGCAGCCAAAAAGGCGTAGTGTTTTTCAGAAAAAAATTTAAACGTCACATTGATTTTTCGATAGAATGCATAATTTTCTTATATGTCACATATCTTTCAAGTGCCTAGGAGGTTGAATGGTTCTTTGTGATCTTCTAGGCTCAGTGACTTCAGTTGTGCCCCTTCCAACTTCATGAGATCCCAAGTTTTAAAATCAAGGTCTGCACTTGAGCTTCTTCTATGCATTATGATTACCTTGGTTGGTAGAAATGGCAACTAAATGATCATAAATGCTAATGTTTGGCAGAGTAGTCTCCCCTATCGTCTTTCTTGATGATGGTGATTTTTGAAATATAGCAGTGACTCATCAAATTTGACATCTCTAAAAATATACATGCGCTGGTCATAAGGATTGTTGCATCTATACCCTTTTTTGTTGACTGAATATCTCATAAATTCACACTTGCGAGCTTTAGGACTTTGTTTGTCTCGTACATTTTTGTCGATCAAAACATATACAATGCTTCCGAACAATTTCAAGTGATTGATACTAATCTTGCGTCCTGTAAGGATGTGAAGAGGTGATTTTCCTCTTAATATGCAGCTAGGAGTTCAGTTAATTAGGTATCAAGCAGTCATAATCGTCTCTCTCCAAAACTATTTAGGCATATAAGACTAAAAAAGTAAGGAACCTGTAATTTCAAGAATATGACAATTTTTCCTCTCGTCTTCTCCGTTTTGTTGCGGAGTTTTTACACATGAATATTGATGCATCAAGTCGCTCATATTCTCAAAATTTTCAAAAAAAACTGCTTTTAAACTAAATCCCATTGTCGGTTCTTAGGGTCTTAATACCAACATTGTATTGAGTTCGCACCATATTGTAGTAAATCACAAATTTTTCAATAACTTGATCCTTGGAATTGAGAAGATATAACCAGGTTACCTTAGAGAAATCATCAATAAATGATAATTAATATTTTAAACTATTATATGATGTTACTGGGGCAGGACGCCAAACATCAGCATGCACCAATTCAAATAGTTCACTAGCAACAATTTTGGACAAAACAAAAGGAGGACGAGTCATTTTAGCATATTGACAAATTTCACACACACGTAAATCAAAAGTTTCTTGAGGAAAAATTAACGACGAAATTCTACTGGACGGGTGGCCAGGTCTGCAATGCCATAAGTGAGAATCAAATCCTGAGCTAGCAGTCATAGCAACATTATTATTTTGATCAATCACATACACTCCATTCTCTTCTTTTCCTTCACCAATAGTCATATTCATCAACCTATCCTAAAACATCACATTGGTAGGAGAAAAGATAACATTGCAATTTAGATTAAGTGTAATCTTAGAAACAGAGAGTAGATTAGATGCCAGATTAGGCATATAAATAGTCTTTAATTCTTTTTCAAAAAAACATGTTTTCCCAACTCCAACAACTTTAATGTAGGTGCCATCAGCTATAGTCACGTTCTATTTTCACTTTTATTTTTTATATCTTTCAAGTTATTGTGAAAACAAGACATATGTTCAGATGCACCTGAATCCATGATCCAAGAGTAATTTCTAGTAAGAGAGGGATCTGAGTTCATACTTGGTTGATTTCTGGGTGAAGTGAACGCTGATGCAGCAGTTGCCGTGTTGGTGTCTTTTTGGCCATTCAAATTTTTAATCATCTTTGCAATAGTAGCAAGAGTAACATCACCTTCGTCGGATTAAAGCAATCGTTTGCCTCTATTTCTGAACGACATCCGAACCACCATTTTTTCTTCATGTTTTTTGCTGACCGAGGCATTGAATGCGACTTTTTCAATGTTATCACTACTAGTTTTAGTATTAATAGTGTCACTAGTGTTCATAATCTTCCTTCTTTTTGCTTCTCGTAAGAGGGTGTTACACACCATATCCCAAGACGACAGATTATATGTCATTAATATTTGTCTTCTTGTTTTATCTTAATCTTCACCTAAACCAGCCAATAGTTTGAAGGTTCTTTCTTGATCTCACTGCCTCTTATTGTGAGCAAGGTCAGTTGAAAGCGGGCAATGAGTGTCCATCTCATTCCACTTCCCTTGAAACGTAGCAATATGGTCGCTCAAGGTCATATGACCTTTCTTCAACTCATAAATCTCATGGGAGAGTTGATACATGTGCACCGTACTATATTTTTCACAATATAACTCTTTGGCAGCATTCCATATTGCTTCGGCAGTTTTGAAATAATAAAAACTCTCAGCAATTTTAGCATCCATAGAATTCAATAACCAAGACATGTCCATATGATTACCGAACTCCCACTCATCATAGTTAGGGTCACCAATGGTAGGTTTAGATTTTGTTCCATTAACAAACCCAAGTTTACATTTCCCAATTAAGAACAAAGTAGTAGCTTTGGACCATGACATATAATTTAAGCCATTCAATGAAACATTTGTAATTTTGAGAATGGTGGTACCTGTCTCCACAACAATATGTTGTTGTGTTGAAGATCCACAAGTAGAGTTCAGTCTTTGAGAATCACTGGTTCCTTCGTTGGCGTCCATTGAACTTCAGAAACTTGCGACACTTGTAAATTTTGTATCTCTTCACAGGATTGTCCAAAAAATATAAAAATTGGATTAAAAATACTAGACACGTTTCTGAATCCAACGCCACCTTGCTCGATCTCTAAATCGCCTCCAGTAAAAAACGTGACCCAGAGAAAGTCACGCCTAGAATGCCTTGTCTGGCGAGCCTTGCGCAGGGTTATCTGCGAGGACAGCAACTGCGGTACTTGTAAAATGTCGGCTCCTCCCTCGGCACCTTATCACACGGGGTCTCCCGAGATCATTGCTCTGATACCATGATAACTTTTGAGAGATTAGAAAAAAGACAATGAACACAGATTTATGTGGTTTAGATTTGTCAATCCTACATCAACGATAAGAGCATCACGCAACCTTGCTCTATTTTCTCATCATCTTTCTTTACAGATTACATTGAGTATATATAGCGCTGGAGGAAGACCAAGAAGGAAGGTGTTTCCCCTCAACGGCTATAAGACAAAAATATAGTAACAAAAGCAAATACTAACAAGGTAAGAAATTATTGACAAATTTGTTTCCGTGATGCTGAAACGTGGATTCGTGTTGTTGAAACGTGGACTTCTCATCAGCTCTATCTCTCTCGTTCTCTTGGTTTTTTGAATTGGCATGAATGATTTCTCCAATAGTAGTGCTAAAGGAGATATATGTTTGGGAATGGAATGGAAGGGGTGAAGAAGGAGGGCATAAAGATTGAGGTAGAGGAGGGAAGGGTACTGAGGATGAGCGGGGAGAGGAAAGGAGAGGAGGAGAAGGAGGCAGAAGGCGACAAGTGGCACTGGGGGGAGAGGCCCATCTGCGAGTTCTGGCGGCAGTTCGGGCTGCCCTACAATAAGAACTTGGATGCCGTCAAGGTGCACCTGGATAATGGTGTTTGAAGGTAACCATCCCCAAGCTGGCAGAAGGGAAGGGTAGACAGCCTAAGGTCATCGACATAGTGGAAAATCGGTCTGCCGGCGACATCAGCACCTCCAAGAATGAGCTGAAATGAAACCGTTAGCAGAAGTTGCTCTGCTGCGGCCTCCTAAGTGTCCCATCTACCGTTCTGTTCGTCCTTAGTTCGGTCGTAGTGTATATGATGCAGAATGTTTCGTGTAGTGTAATGGAACTACTTTGGTGCATAAGAGTAAATAAAAAAGGTTCTTGGTTTTGCTGGATAACTATTCATCATGTATCTGATCTTCTTTTGGGAAACGTAAGACAGCCTAGAAACTTGTTTTCGTATATAAAATCAAATTTTATATGGTTTTAAAATTGATTGTCTAAAAAATGCTCAGCTAATAATGACAGCGTCATTTACTAATTTGCTCGAATCAATCTCTTATTTTGTTTGTATGGGAAATGGGAAAAAAAAGAAACGAAATGATGAATATAAAGGCAAGCTAATAAAGTAAAGGAACGAACTGCTGCCAGAAGGTATTTGCCGAGGTAGAGTCGGGCCTCAGTGCTTACACAGCATCAACACGCCCAGAGAGCAATAATATAGATTTTTGAGAGAATGTATGGTATTGAGTGCAGGGTTAGGATGGCAATGAATTGGATTCAGATTGGATATTCCTTTTTATCATATTGAATTCATGTAATTGGATATTCAAATATTTGGGTTCGAATCTAGATTCGAATGGCAGATAAAAAAAAGTTTGTCATATATATCTGAATCCAACTTTCAAATTCATAACTGAAATCTACATTCAACTTTTAAATTCACAACTGAATTTGAATGGTATAATAACATGTTCTGAACAGACTTTAAAAATGCAAAGGTATCTGATATAAGAAAATTTAATTGGTTGACTTCATGTCTATTATTCGATCAGATATTTATTTGTAATTATTGAATCTGAATCCAATCAAATGTCTTTTTTTAATAGATCCATTGGATATTAATATTTTTCCCACATCTCACTTTTTTGAAGCAGTTCAATCAAATGTCGGATTCAAATCCAGTCCATTCGCATCCTTATTTGCAGGGTCTTATATTCACAAACCAATTTTGGACCTATCTGGGCCTGCTCGAACTTAAGTCTGGAAAGACTGACCATAGGCGAACTAATCTAAGTCAATCTAAGAGAGCTCGAGCTCATTCAGCTAATTAGCTCGAGCTAAGAGCTCAACACCTGGGTTTAGCCAAGCTTTGTAACTTTGTTTAAAAAAAAGAAAAAAAGAACATAAATGCTTAGAGCGCAAACCTCCTTTAAAGAAATAAAAGAGAAAGAACCGTCCACACCAACAACAGTACCTTACTTGAACAACAATACTTACTGGGATTCATAGAGTGTAAGACCATTTATTCTTACTTCTTGGAACAGTTTTATCCACTCCAACCTCGGCTTGTTCCCGGTCGAGTTTAGACAAGTTGAGATTGAGTTAACTCGATCCATTTTGCTGCATCTTTATGTTTACCTCTTACAAGTGTTTACTCAAGCCCAACCTCAGCTCGTTCTTCCGTCGAGTTTAGACAAGTTGGGATCGAGTAGCTCGATCCATTTTGCATCTCAGTTTACCTCTTCGCTCTTACAGTGTTTATTTGAGCCCAAACTCCTTTCATTCTCAAGTCAAGTTTAGACAAAGTTGAGAACGAGTAGCTCGATCCATTTTGTTGCAACTTATGTTTTATCTCTTATAAGTGTTTCGAGTTTAGCCAAGTTGAGACTGTGCAGCTCGATCCATTTTGCTGCATTGTTATGTTTACCTCTTAGAAGAGGTTACTCGAGCCCGTTCTTGGCTCATTCTCAGAATCAGGTTTAGACAAGCCGAGATGGAGTAGCTCGATCTATTTTGCTTATTCTTTATGTTTACTTCTTAGAAGAGTACTCTCGAGCCCAATCTCGTCTTGCCTCGAATCGAGTTTACACGAGTTGAGATCGAGTAACTCTACACATTGTGCATCCGGCCAGAGTACCATTTTCTCCTTATATGGGTTCCTTCCGACTTACCATTTTATTTTTTTCAGTACTTCAACTTTAGTGAGCAATGTTGGCTTCATCAATCATTATATGTCCATTAGTTAGACAGACAAGAAAAAAGAGACAATGATAGGACAATCTTTTTTTCTCATGAGAAATTTAAACTATTCAACCTGTTTATTGTTTTAGGCGAAAAAACTTACTTTTACCGCTTAGTTTGTTACATAAAAGTTCCCCAAAGGGGTCCGGGGTCCCGGTCACCTGAACTTTTAAATTAAAAATAAGAAATTTAAATACGTTTTTGGTAATCTTTTTTTTTTATTGTGGCCAGGGCACAAAGTTGTAGATGCAATTTTAAAGACTTTCCTTTTACCCTTAAAACAGTTTTAACAAGTCTTTTCAACGTAAAAAAAAAAAATGTTTTTCTATAACTATGGGATCTTGAAAGGGACCCAAAATTTGATATCCAGATCACTTTGTACGAGGTCCCGACTGTATAGAGTCTGGCTGTTCCTCCGAGAACAAAGTCGTGGGGAGAAATGTGCGGACTCTTGCCCATCGATCCGCTTGAAGCTCTCGATCGATCTCCTTCCTTCTACGTTCTTCTTTAAAAAGGTGTCTGGTTTTTGTGTTAGAGAGGCTAAGGGAAACAGAGATCAACTGGACGAGTCTAGAGAGATAAAACCCCACCATCTCCTTCTCCATCGGCATCTCCCTCCCTGCATTGAGCTTTCGGAGAGGCGTCAGTGTCGTGCTTCAGCTGTTATTGGGTAAAGCTATCAGTTCCCTTGCTCTCTCTGTCTTAAGCGCTTCTCATTGCTTCCCAGCGGAAGGCAGAGGGTGGGTCGTGACGTGGAGGAAGGGAAGAAGATGAGGACATCTGTCTTGTTGGTAATGGCGTCGTTGTTTGTGGGGTGGCGTTCCTGCCGGAGTCGGCGAGGGGCATGCTGCCCTATAGTGGGCTATGGGACATGATGGATCCTCCGGAAGCGGTGGATCCCTTCAGGATCCTGGAGCAATCCCCCTTTACGCTTCCCAGGTCTCTGGATACGCCCGTGACCCTTCCCCCGTCGATTGGAAGGAAACCCCTCTTGCCCATTTCATCAGCCTAGACATCCCGGGTACGTAGCTTCTTCTTCTTCTTCTTATAGCCTTTTAATCTTTCATCAGTCGTGGTTCTTCAGTTGTTTAGCAATTGATGTCCTTTATTCGAACTCCAAAGAATGGAAGAACAGGAGAGTGGTGCTCTGTCTCTCTCTCTCTCCCTATGTGTGTTTTTCTTCTTATTTTGGTCTTCTGAAATTGGGATGAATGATTTTTTCTCCAAGAAATGGAAGAATAGAAAGGTAGTGCTGAAGGAGAGATATGTTTGGGTATGGGAATTGCAGAGGTGAAGAAGGAGGACATAAAGATTGAGGTGGAGGAGGGAAGGGTACTGAGGATCAGCGGCAAGAGGAAAGGGGATGAGGAGAGGGAGGCAGAGGGGGGACAAGTGGCACCGGGCGGGGAGGCCCGACGGCAAGTTCTGGCGGCAGTTCCGGCTGCCCTTCGATCCGAACTTAGATGCTGTGAAGGCGCACCTGGAGAATGGTGTTCTGAAGGTAACCATTCCCAAGCTGGCGGAGCTGAAGGCCGCTACCGGAGGATGATCTGCTCCCATCTACTGCTCTGTCCATCCTTAGTGAAGCAGAATGTTTAATGGAACTACTTTTGTGCATAAGAATAAATAAAAAGGTTCTTGGTTTTGCTGTTTAACTATTCATCTCTGTCCGGCCTACTTTGTGTGTCTTCTGTTTCTGGTTTTTTGCTTCATTTGGGAGTGTTATTAGATGCTCGCTGTCAAAGCCCTCCCTCCGCTTCCTTTATTACCTCAGAACATCCGATTGTAGTAATGTTTAGAAAAATGGCAGTGGGGATTAAACTACCAACCTGATTCTCACTGTTTCCTCAGTCACCAACTAACTACAGAGCAGTTCACAAGGGAACAACAAATTGATAAGAATTGACCAACAAATTAATAAAAGGTGAGTGCCAAATTTTAAGTTTTTATCTTTGATGTGAGGAGGTCTTGGGCATAGGCAAAAGAGGACGATTCTAGCAAATGAACAAAAGTCTTGTTGTTTTTACAGCTTCACAATACTAAATTCATGTAAGTAAATCTTCGTTTGGGAAAACCTAAGAGTTAAAAGACTCCCATGGCATGGTATTGTATGCAACTACCGAAGTTAACGGCAATTTGACAAGTATATTTGTATTTTTTTCTTAAAGAAACCATAGAAATCGTATTTTACATCCCTTTCCTTTGAAGTAGATGCTTGATTTTACAATAAAAACATCGCATGCTTGCCCACAGACAATTAGAATTAAGATAACCAAACGAACTAATAGGTGCTTATTCGCATAGTTGAAAAACTTTGAAAGAATAAGAGCTCAAGGTTTTCCAGCTGAATCAGAATCACGATCTCAAAGGTGGACTTGACATTTGTCCAATCCAATGAATATGCCTCCACCCGCTGATTTAGCTAGGCTTTTTCCTTCTCCATTAGCTACAATTGGCCAAATCAAACTTTGTGGAAACAATGTCCAATATCGGTTAATCAAAAGCAGTAATTTGACAATGTGAACTCAAGTAGTGCCAAATTCAAAAAGTAAGACTAGAAAAATTGCTTCTTTCTTGAATATCAAAACATGAAATATGAAACTTCTACTAATAAATTAGCAGGACATGACCAACATATAACTAATGATTTAGTGGGCCTCTTTTTTTTTCTTTAATCACCGCCCTTGCAAACATAAGCATAATTAGGTTCTCTCAAAACTTGGTGCATTTGCACTACCAATTGCACATTCACTTCATTGAGGTCAAATTTTAGTGCACATTCACTTTGAAGACACTGAATCTGCTCCTTTCCAAATTGGGAACGTCTTAACCCAAACCTAATGCAGTTGGCACCACTACAAAAATCCCGAATCATGTAGGTCCATCTTATTGCTGTAATTTAAAATTTGGTTGTCACTTTCCGAATCATAATTGTAAGAAAAAATTGCATATTGGTGAATATATTAGATAAAACAGGGAGTTATCTAACAAATTTTGGGCCTTTTTAAGTTTATGTGGAAAAACAACCTCAATCATAGTAAGAATGTAAAAGAAATATTCGGAATTTATCTCAATGAAACAAGGCAAAACCATCATCATCTCCACCCGAACAAAATGTAAAGACTAAATTCCAAATGGTGAAAAGAAGATACACTAAACATGAACTCGATGCTGAGGAGAACCTAGAAATTCCAAACGAAAAGAAAATCTAGGAAAGGTACCATCCGCTAGCCCTTAAGAGTGGGAAAAGCATTCAAAAGGTTCCCTGTTAGCAGTGTGGAGGAAAAAATAACAAAGTAAGAGAAGAAAGAGATTGATCTCACGCAGCCACTGTACACAAAAAATATCAGTGGACAATGGCCAAGAGAGAGAGAGAGGGAGAAAGAGAGAGAAAGAGACTCATGTAGGGCCACCGACGTCTAGTGAGTGTCCCTACTGGGATTTAGATGCTGTCTCAGGAAAGTTATCTTGGATAAAAATTGACTTCTTAAAAAAAAATGCACAAAAATCAGAAGCTATTTCACAACATAAAAATTAGGAAAAATTAGGGAAAATTTAAAAATGCAAGAAACTAATAATCCCAACATCAAAAAACTAAACGAATAAGCAACAAATAAAATAAAAAAAATTGGAAACAAGCAATTTGTCATTAAAGTAGATGAAAACCCACTTAAAACACATCTTTTTTATTTTGACTTTTTTCCAAAAAAGGTGGTGTTTTAAAGTTTAAAATAACAGACTTGTTTTTGTGTTTTATGCATATTTAAAATTAACACACACACGCACACACAATTTTTATGACTATGGTCTAAAGCACATCCATATTTGTTATTTTCATCTAAATCTAACGTGCGAATTGGCAAGCAAATGATAAAAACGTCAATGGCATCTCCACTTATTAATTTAGTCATAATGGCATAAGACTATAAATACCAGGGCTGAGGGAGTCCAATGTCCTCACCCTAATTGAAGAGGAAAAAAAGAAACCTTAGACTTCTTCTAGCAACCATTTCTTTCTTTCGAATAGAAGAGAGAGATGGAGATTGACATCAAAGAGAGGGGCTCCATTGCAAAAATGAAACCCCCAAGCTATTCACCCAGCAGAGAGTGGGTTCCTAGTAAATATAGGGTTCCTCCTTGTTAAGAGAATGCAACTTTCTTGAACTTCCTTCTTCGTGTATGGGCAGGACAGCATTGTGGCTTGTCATCACAACTTTGGCAAAAGCGGATTGAAAGCCTGAAACATGATAGAGTGGTAAACTGAACATAACGACTGCACTCATATAACTTAACCAAGCTTATTTAATTGTCAAATTTAACTTTTTTTTCCCGGACTTCTGTCTCTGTACATTGCAGGATTCTTTGGTTTCTCTGGAGCTTGTTGTGTATCACCTGGCGGCTGGTTTCTCCCCAGTTCAAAGTGGACTTGTTTTTTTTTTCTTTTCTTTTGGCTGTTCAATGTGTTCATCCGGGCAAAGAACCGGCCGTAGCAGAAGTTCTTCGGAAATCTTCCTAAGGCCCTGTGCTTGCTATGAAAAGCACTCGTAGAAGTACCCAAAAAATCGGGAGGACTTCTCTGGCTTCATCACAGTAATGTCATTCTCTTGTAATTTATCCATCAAGTGCCGTGTACCGAGGGAATCAGTTGCCACATAACTGCTCCCTCCAAGTACAATGGTGGGTGGCGGCTGGTCTCCAAAACTATAGCAAAACCATATACATCAACCTTGTTATTATAGTGCTTCTTATCCCCTCGACGAAGTGTGTCCGTGCTATAAAGCTGCGAAGGGGAAGCTAGAGAAACTAAGCGAACCCATGGTGCACAACGAAAGAGACTAAAAAACCTTAACAAGACCAATGGTACCTCGGGAGCCATCCATCGATATGTGCCAGTTTCTGCAGTCATCATTTCGGTCAGGTGCTACTGGGTGTCCTTACTCCTTTGGAGACCAGGTGATACCCAATAGCACCTGACCGAAATGATGACTGCAGAAACTCACTCCTTTGGAGAGCAGGTGATACCCAATAGCACCTGACCGAAATGACGACTGCAGAAACTGGCACATATCGATGGATGGCTCCGGAAGTACCATTGGTCTTCTTAAGGTTTTTTACTCTCTTTCATTGTGCACCATGGGTTCGGTTATTTTCTCTGGCTTCCCCTTCGCAGCTTTATAGCGCTGTCACACTTCGTCTTGGGGATAAGAAGCACTATAATAACAAGGTTGACGTATATAGTTTTGCTATAGTTTTGGAGACCAGCGGCCACCCACCATTGTACTTGGAGGGAGCAGTTATGTGGCAACTGATTCCGCCGGTACACGCCACTTGATGGATAAATTACAAGAGAATGACATTATTGTGATGAAGCCAGAGAAGTCCTCCCGATTTTTTGGGTACTTCTACGAGTGCTTTTCATAGCAAGCACAGGGCCATAGGAAGATTTCCGAAGAACTTCTGCTACAGCCAGCTCTTTACCACTCCATCATGTTTCAGGCTTTGCATGCACTTTTGCCAAAGTTGGGATGACAAGTCACAATGCTGTCCCGCCCACGAAGAAGGAAATACATGAATGTTGCATTCGCTTAAGAAGGAGAGGGAGTTATTTTGTCACATATCTCCCAAGCTAACCCAGTAGCACCTGTCCACATGCAACTGCAAATACTGGGTCCCCAACTGCCATTGTGATTCTTGCAGTTGCATGTGGACAGGTGCTACTGGGTATCCTTTTTTTGCTTCCAGAGTCATTTGATGAAGTTAATTTAATGCATGATTCTTCCTACCAATTCATTAATTTGGACTGCACTGTTATGAATTTTCTTCGGTTTGGTGTTCTTGGTTCACTAATTTGAGGAGTTTACCTTGCCATCAACAGATCTACTGCAAAGCACAACTACTGAAATTAGTGTGAAGCTTTAGCACATTGGTTGCCTATAACTTCTTTTTTCCTGAAATTATTAGTGAACATTTTATCTAATTTTGTCGACGATAGGCTACCATTGTGATTCTAGCAGTTTCATGTGGACAGGTGCTACTGGGTATCCGTTTTTTGCTTCCAGAGTCTTTTGATAAAGTTAATTTAATGCACGATTCTTCCTACCAATTCATTAATTTGGACTGCACCATTGTACTGTTATGCATTTTTTTCGGTTTGGTGTTCTTGGTTCTCTAATTTAAGGAGTTTACCTTGCCAGCAACAGATCTACTGCAAAATACAACTACTGAAAATTATGTCAGCACATCAATTTTACTTTTGGTTTCAGTAAAATCAAAAAAGTAATACTACAAAATTTGAATCATGCTGCTGCTGATTCAATCGACACTTCGTCATGGTTTCCATAGTGGACGTTTAACTTTCGTCTATCCTTGCCAAGTTTTATAAATCTATGTGTTGAACCAATAGTTTTGTTGACCAGCACAAATTCATCTCCAAGGATAAGGACCAATTGAATTAAAAGAAACTGAGTGTGAAAATTTACAGAAAAAGTAGTTTTATATTTGGTTTAAAATCATGATAAATTTACAGTCACGAATGAAGTTGGGGACGAAGTTCCAAGCTATGTTGCTAATATCATGAGTCACCCAACTCTGCCCACAATCAACGCTTAGTGAGAAACTAAAATCAGAGACTTTCCTAGAATTGATACACCTTTTTCATGTTTTTCTTTTTCAACCTTTTTTCTTTTGTCGTTGCCTAATTTTTTGGTACTCCACTTCACTAGTGATAGAAGCACATGTGGACTTCTGGGTGAAGTTGCCCACATATTTTCACGAAAACTATTTATTTATATAAATTGGTTGTTTGCAAACATGTGCTGGGTTAAGCGTATCATGAGTTAATGTTCTTCTACTAAAAATTTATGGTCCTGCCACCAGTTTTGGCAAACAATAAGATAATGAGATGTATTGATAATGAAACTTATGGGAAGAGGGATTTGGGGTCCATACAAGTTCTCCATAACATTACTGCTTTTACTTTGGACGCTCAGCCATTCTTAGCTCAGCAGCTTCAAAATAATGCAATACTGGTCATAGTGCATGAAAAGAATGCAAAACTGGTCGTAGTTCATTCTAGCTTGAATAGCAAAAAATTCTTTTGTATGGGCAAAAAAAAAGAAAAAAGAAATCGGCAAAAGTGAAAAGACTCAAAAGGACTTTTTTTTTTCTAGAATTTCTGAAATATCTTTTTTTTTCTTTTGGAGTATGCATGTTCCTTGCACGGACCCAATAACTCAAACTCTACATAATGATCACATGTTCTAAATTAAAACATAGTCAAATATTTCGCTTTCATATATATATGTATATTTATTTATTTATTTATTATTTTCAAACACAAAAGTTCTTTCATGTCTTGAAATAGTTTATTGTCATTTATGTTTACATGAATAAGGACTCATGCTTAAAGATTAAACCTTCAATAATGTGAATGGCAGTCTTTTCTAAATGGGTTATGATCGTCAATATATCCAATGATATATGGTCCACAACACAACATTATTATGCAATCTGGGATTGCTACGGACTTAAGGAGCGACTTAAAGATAAAGAGGATCCTTCCCAAAATTTTCAGTTCTACAGTTTTAGCAGCCCACAAGTCGGATTTTCGAAACAATCACCAACTTAGTGGTAAATGAGAACTATCTCACCATCATTTTTCATCAGTTTTTTGGGTGTGAGTTTTGGCACTCATGCACAACTGTGCCTGCATCCAATTCTTAAATGATAGTCCTTAAAAACTTATCTCCTAGGGGATAGCACAACTGTTCCTGCTTCCAATTTTCCGGGTGTCAAATTTTTGTCTTGAGCATTGAGATTTCCTCTGGCGCACCACATGATTCTCAAAACTTTTCTAATGTACCTTTTCTGCTGTATCTATCAATCAACATCTCAATTATCAATGTTCACTTGTTGTCTGTTCTTAGTATTGGAAAAGTATTCAGTCAGAGTCAGCCAGCCATCAGGAACAGAGAAAGTGATAAGGAATTAATGATGTATGTGAACAGACAAACTCTCGCCCAGATGCAGCAATTAAGCATGGGAAATGAGCCAACTCCAGTTCATCGACCTTTTTTGAGTTGTCTGAACTTGGCTTGTGCCCGTCTCAAGCCGATCAAGACAACGCCATTTACCGGCGAATTTTGTTTGTTTTGCGTTCTCCCGTAAAACTGAAAAATGATGGTAAGATATGACGACATGAAGGTTCAGCTTGAGCACTAATGTCACAGATATAACGAGAATTTCAAAAATCTCATAAGAAATTTTATTGCGACTTTCCCCAGAAATTTTTATTTTTTTTGTTAGTTTTCATATTTTTCTTAATTTTTAACTTTTTAAAAAGTTGTTGACATTTGCTAGAAAAGACTCGACAAAACCCTCGCTGAAATTTTTCTGAGAACGATATTCGTAACAATGGTTTTTGGCCCATGTACACATAACAAGTTACACATATTTAAAAATAAGAGTAAAATAGCAAAAAAAAACAAAACGCATAAATAAAAAGACAGATATGCTGTTGTTCTAAAAAATACAAGGCAGTATAATGGGCTCCAGTTATACAAGGACCTACAAATTAAATATGAAGATTGTCAGGAACACTGTGAGCCAACTTGATCAATCATACAATTCACAAATTATCACGTTAAAAGCATTTGTTTTTTTGTGGTTAAAAGTGGATGGCAGCATTACTCTTTAGGATATTTAATATGTCTTACATGGATGCCAAAAATCTTTTAAGCTGTTTTTCTTGTAAACTCGATCATACAAATGGATGCAAAATGTATGAAAATATAGGAATAGATGTAACATCTTTCAAGATTTATTCTAGTGAAAATTAGATTTTATGATCCAAAAAGGCTGAGACAGATAAATTTTATTATAATGTTTAGTGTATGCATCCCACTTGCATGACTCTCTCGAGTCATATAAGTGCTAACGTTTGTGCTTCCATCTATACGGTTGGATTTATGAAAAAAAGCCCAGCACTAATTTTGCTTAGGAACAGGGAGAGAGAGGGAGATCATAGACAGAGAGAAAAATGGAATTTGTGGAGAACATTAAGTTATTTAGTCATTATCAAAGTTGGTCAAACCAGACCACTTGGGTAAGAGACAAAAACCAGAGCTATAAAATTAGTCATTAAAATAACTTTTTATAATTTAAACTTATAGATATGATCTTAAGAGCAATTTGACGAGAGACATATATTAAGTTACTTTTCTTTGATAATAGAATCATAACTTAAACTAAAACATGATTGATATTAAATCAGTTGTTTCGCAACTCTAATACTTTTTTCATCGGTATAATTTAGGTTTTTCTTTTAAAACAAGGTAAACTAATGAGCCAAAATATTAAAATCTTTTCTGAATATATTTTCTCCCTTTATGTTTATTATGATACATGGATTTCATATTTTTTTTGTTTTATTTTCGTTGTGACATCAAGTTCTCCTATATTTTACAAATTTTGGGCTTCAGCAGACGTCTATCGATTATTCATGGCAAAATAGAAAGGCAGATAATAATGATAGGACAATCTTTACATGTCTTATAATTTCATGTCTAATGTCCAAAAGAAAAAAACATTCTTTAACCACTCGTTTGGTTACCCAAACATCACCTACGACTGCTCCTGGAATTGTAGAATTTCTGGTCAATAATAAAAGAAATTAAGTGGGTTTTTAAACTAGCAAAATGTTTGAATTTATTAGTGGCGATGAGACGAAACAAATATGCAAATCGCATATAAGTTAAAAAAGAGAGCAGTAAATCAATGCCATATGCTGGAGGCGATTGGGATCTTTAATTTAATTGTACAACTGATTGAAATTCTATAGTATAAAATTCCAGACATTCTAAACCGCCAAATTGTTTGATTTTATAAATCCTTTGAAGAACTTTTGCAAGTTTTGTTGACATACCAAAATAATACAATACGATTTGATGTTCATTTCTCGATAATTTTCTAAATTTTAGAAAATGTATGCGACTAAACGGCCATGACCTTGTCAACAATACCCAAAAAATTGATTTCCAGATTGCTCTGAATCAGATCTGGACTCTCTAGAGTGTGGCCGTTACTCAGAGCACGTAATGGGGATAGAGTCCTTTCCAGTACCGACACTGGAAATCTCTAGATCGATCTCCTTCCTTCCACATTCTTCCTGACTGGTTTCTGGTTTCTGTTGGTCGCCATTAGAGAGACCAACGGAATCAGGGATTCTCCTGGACTGGTCTAGACAGATGAACCCCCACCATTTCCATCTCCCCCAATAAATACCTCGACCGAGCTTCCGGGGAAGCATCAGTTTCGTGTTTCGGCGCGTATTGGACAAGTTAAACTATGAGGTCTCGTTTTTGCTATGTCTCTTAAGTGCTTCTGATTTCTAAGGTCTCGTTAAGGGCAGATGAAGAGGGCATCTTTCTTGGTGTTGTTAATCGCGTCATTGGTGGTGGGGGTGGCATTCCTGCCGCAGACGGCGAGCACCCTGCTTCCCTACAGTAGGCTGTGGGACATGATGATTCCTCAAGAAGCCGTGGATCCCTTCAAGATCCTCGAGCATTCCCCTATTGCAATTCCCAAGTCTCTGGATACGACCTTGACCCTTGCCAGCACCGATTGGAAGGAGACCTCTCATGCCCATCTCATCACCCTCGATGTCCTTGGTACATATCTTCTTCTTCTTCTTTTCACCATTTATTTTTTCGTTGGTCCTTGTTCTTTTGTTGTTTTGCAATTGGTGTCCCTCATTTGAACTCCAAAAAATGGAAGAGTAGGAGATTGGTGCTCTTGATAACTTTTGAGAAAATAGAAAGAAGACAATGAACATAGATTTACGTGGTTCAGATTTGTCAATCCTACATCCACGATATGAGCATCACGCAGCCTTGCTCTATTTTCTCATCATTTTTCTTTAGAGATTACATTGAGTATACATAGCGCTGGAGGAAGACTTTGGAGGAAGGCCAAGAAGGAAGGTGTTTCCGCCTCGATGGCTATACAAATGGCTATAAGAGAAAAATATAGCAACAAAAGCAAATACTAAAAAGATAAGAAATTATTGACAAATTTGTATGTGTGATGCTGAAACGTCGACTTCTCATCACCCCCTCAAGTGGGGCGTACAAGTCATGGCAGCCCCACTTGTTAATGGCTTCATTCAACTCTTTTCTTGATATTGCTTTGGTTAATCCATCTGCAAGTTGTTTTCAACTTGATGTGAAGGGAGTATTGATTTCGCCGTTCTGAACTTTTTCTTGTATGAAGTGACAGTCAATTTCTATATGTTTTGTCCTTTCATGGAACATGGCATTTGCTGCAATATGAATAGCAGCTAGATTGTCACAATGCATTGGTGTTGGAGAACTCAATTCTAAGCCCATTGAGTATGAATCCAAGTAATTTCACTAGTTGTGGTGGCAATCGCCCTGTATTCTGCTTCTGCACTGGACCTAGAAGTGGCTCATTGTTTCATACTTTGCCAAGATACTAGGTTATCGCCTACATAAATACAATAACCAGTAGTGGATTTTTGATCCATGCTTCCTCCCCAATCTGCATCAGAATATGCTCTAATGTTCACATGGCCATTTCGTTTATATAACAATCCTTGACCAGGAGACTATTTCAAATATTTGAGAATCCGTTCAACTTTACTCCTATAGAATCCATACTGTTCAAGAGCTATGCTCAGTTTAAAGTGTTGTGCTCGAGGAGATTGTTTAAGTCCATATATCGTTTTCGCAGCCTGCAGACTGATGTAGACTTTTCTTGAGTCCATCCAATATGTAGTTTCATATATACTTATTCTTGTAAGTCTCCCTGTAGAAAGACATTTTTTACATCTAATTGAAATAGTGACCAATCATAATTGCAAGCAATCGAGAGAAATATTCAAACTGTATTCATCTTGGCTACCGGGCCAAATGTTTCCTCATAATCCAATCTTTGTGTTTGAGTATACCCTTTTGCGACCAGCCTGGCCTTGTATCTTTTCACTGTTCTATCACTGTTGTATTTGATTTTAAAAACTCATCTGCAGAGAACTGCATGTTTTCCTTCAGGCAATTGAGTAATCTCCCATGTTTGATTTTTGTTTAAGGCATCAAGCTCTTCATGCATAGCTTTGATCCAAAGAGGATTATCTTTGGCCTCCTCATAAGATCTTTGTTCTAATTCTCTTTTTATGGTAGCCAAAAAGGCGTAGTGTTTTTCGGAAAAAAATTTAAACATCACATTGATTTTTCGATAGAATGCATAATTGTCTTATATGTCACATATCTTTCAAGTGCCTTGGAGGTTGAATGGTTCCTTGTGATCTTCTAGGCTCGGTGACTTCAGCAGTTGCCGTGTTGGTGTCTTTTTGGCCATTCAAATTTTTAATAATCTTTGCAATAGTAGAAAGAGTAACATCACCTTCGTCGGATTAAACCAATCGTTTGCCTCTATTTCTGAACGACGGCTGAACCTCCATTTTTTCTTCAGGTTTTTTGCTGACCGAGGCATTGAATGCAACTTTTTCAATGTTATCACTACTAGTTTTAGTATTAATAGTGTCACTAGTGTTCATAATCTTCCTTCTTTTTGCTTCTCGTAAGAGGGTGTTACACACCATATCCAAAGACAACAGATTATATGTCATTAATATTTGGCTTCTTGCTTGATCTTAATCTTCACCTAAACCAGCCAATAGTTTGAAGGTTCTTTCTTGACCTCACTGCCTCTTATTGCGAGCAAGGTCAGTTGAAAGCGGGCAATGAGTGTCCATCTCATTCCACTTCCCTTTAAACGTAGCAATATGGTCGCCCAAGGTCATATGACCTTTCTTCAACTCATAAATCTCATGGGAGAGTTGATACATGTGCGCCGTACTATATTTTTCACTATATAACTCTTTGGCAGCATTCCATATTGCTTCGGCAGTTTTGAAATAATAAAAACTCTCAGCAATTTTAGCATCCATAGAATTCAATAACCAAGACATGTCTATATGATTACCGAACTCCCACTCATCATAGTTCGGGTCGTCAATGGTAGGTTTAGATTTTGTTCCATTAACAAACCCAAGTTTACATTTCCCTCTTAAGAACAAAGTAGCAGCTTTGGACCATGACATATAATTTAAGCCATTCAATGAAATATTTGTAATTTTGAGAATGGTGGTACCTGTCTCCACGACAATATGTTGTTGTGTTGCAGATCCACTAGTAGAGTTCAGTCTTTGAGAATCACTTGTTCTTTCGTTGGCGTTCATTGAACTTCAGAAACTTGCGGCACTTCTAAATTTTGTATCTCTTCACAGGATTGTCCAAAAAATCTAAAAAACGCTTCCAGTAAAAAACGTGACCCAGAGAAAGTCACGCCTAGAATGCCTTGTCTAGCGATCCTTCCGCAGGTTTATCTTCTACGACAGCAACTGCGGTACTTGTAAAATGTCGGCTCCTCCCTCGGCACCTTATCACGCCGGGGTCTCCCGAGATCATTGCTATGATACCATGATAACTTTACAGAGATTAGAAAGAAGACAATGAACACATATTTACGTGGTTTAGATTTCTCAATCCTACATCAATGATAAGAGCATCACGCAACCTTGCTCTATTTTCTCATCATTTTTCTTTACAGATTACATTGAGTATATGTAGCGCTGGAGGAAGACCAAGAAGGAAGGTGTTTCCCCTCAACGGCTAGGAGACAAAAATATAGCAACAAAAGCAAATACTAACAAGGTAAGAAATTATTGACAAATTTGTTTCCGTGATGCTGAAACGTGGATTCGAGTTGTTGAAACGTGGACTTCTCATCAGCTCTATCTCTCTCGTTCTCTTGGTTTTTTGAATTGGCAAGAATGATTTCTCCAATAGTAGTGCTAAAGGAGAGATATGTTCGGGAATGGAATGGAAGGGGTGAAGAAGGAGGACATAAAGATCGAGGTAGAGGAGGGAAGGGTACTGAGGATCAGCGGGGAGAGGAAAGGGGAGGAGGAGAAGGAGGCAGAAGGCGACAAGTGGCACTGGGGGGAGAGGCCCATCTGCAAGTTCTGGCGGCAGTTCGGGCTGCCCTACAATAAGAACTTGGATGCCGTCAAGGTGCACCTGGATAATGGTGTTTGAAGGTAACCATCCCCAACCTGGCGGAAGGGAAGGGTAGACAGCCTAAGGTCATCGACATAGTGGAAAATCGGTCTGCCGGCGACATCAGCACCTCCAAGAACGAGCTGAAATGAAACCGTTAGCAGAAGTTGCTCTGCTGCGGCCTCCTAAGAGTCCCATCTACCGTTTTGTTCGTCCTTAGTTCGGTCGTAGTGTATATGATGCAGAATGTTTCGTGTAATGGAACTACTTTGGTGCATAAGAGTAAATAAAAAAGGTTCTTGCTTTTGCTGGATAACTATTCATCATGTATCTGATCTTCTTTTGGGAAACGTAAGACAGCCTAGAAACTTGTTTTCGTATATAAAATCAAATTTTATATGGTCTTAAAATTGATTGTCTAAAAAATGCTCAGCTAATAATGACAGCGTCATTTACTAATTTGCTCGAATCAATCTCTTATTTTGTTTGAATGGGAAATGGGAAAAAAAAAGAAACGAAATGTTGAATATAAAGGCAAACTAATAAAGTATAGGAACGAACTGCTGCCAGAAGGTATTTGCCGAGGTAGAGTCGGGCCTCAGTGCTTACACAGCATCAACACGCCCATAGAGCAATAATATAGATTTTGGAGAGAATGTATGGTATTGATTGCGGGGTTAGGATGGCAATGAATTGGATTCAGATTGGATATTCCTTTTTATCATATTGAATTCATGTAATTGGATATTCAAATATTTGGGTTCGAATCTAGATTCGAATGGCAGATAAAAAAAAGTTTGTCATATATATCTGAATCCAACTTTCAAATTCATAACTGAAATCTACATTCAACTTTTAAATTCACAACTGAATTTGAATGGTATAATAATATGTTATGAACAGACTTCAAAAATGCAAAGGTATCTGATATAAGAAAATTTAATTGGTTGACTTCATGTCTATTATTCGATCAGATATTTATTTATAATTATTGAATCTGAATCCAATCAAATGTCTTTTTTTAATAGATCCATTGGATATTAATATTTTTCCCACATCTCACTTTTTCGAAGCAGTTCAATCAAATGTCGGATTCAAATCCAGTCCATTCACATCCTTATTTGCAGGGTCCTATATTCACAAACCAATTTTGGACCTAGCTGGGCCTGCTCGAACTTAAGTCTGGAATGACTCACCCAGAGGCGAACTAATCTAAGTCAATCTAAGAGAGCTCAAGCTCATTTCAGCTAATTAGCTCGAGCTAAGAGCTAAACGCCTGGGTTTAGCCAAGCTTTGTAACTTTGTTTAAAAAAGGAAAAAAAGAACAGAAATGCTTAGAGCGCAAACCTCCTTTAAAGAAATAAAAGAGAAAGAACCGACCACACCAACAACAGTACCTTACTTGAACAACAATACTTACTGGGATTCATAGAGTGTAAGACCATTTATTCTTACTTCTTGGAACAGTTTTATCCACTCCAACCTCGGCTTGTTCCCGGTCGAGTTTAGACAAGTTGAGATTGAGTTAACTCGATCCATTTTGCCGCATCCTTATGTTTACCTCTTACAAGTGTTTACTCAAGCCCAACCTCAGCTCGTTCTTCCGTCGAGTTTAGACAAGTTGGGATCGAGTAGCTCGATCCATTTTGCATCTCAGTTTACCTCTTCGCTTTTACAGTGTTCATTTGAGCCCAAACTCCTTTCATTCTCAAGTCAAGTTTAGACAAAGTTGAGAACGAGTAGCTCGATCCATTTTGTTGCAACTTATGTTTTATCTCTTATAAGTGTTTCGAGTTTAGCCAAGTTGAGACTGTGCAGCTCGATCCATTTTGCTGCATTGTTTTGTTTACCTCTTAGAAGAGGTTACTCGAGCCCGTTCTTGGCTCATTCTCAGAATCAAGTTTAGACAAGCCGAGATCGAGTAGCTCGATCTATTTTGCTTATTCTTTATGTTTACTTCTTAGAAGAGTACTCTCAAGCCCAATCTCGTCTTGCCTCGAATCGAGTTTACACGAGTTGAGATCGAGTAACTCTACACATTGTGCATCCGGCCAGAGTACCATTTTCTCCATATATGGGTTCCTTCCGACTTACCATTTTATTTTTTTCAGTACTTCAACTTTAGTTAGCAATGTTGGCTTCATCAATCATTATATGTCCATTAGTTAGACAGACAAGAAAAAAGAGACAATGATAGGACAATCTTTTTTTCTCATGAGAAATTTAAACTATTCAACCTGTTTATTGTTTTAGGAGCAAAAACTTACTTTTACCGCTTAGTTTGTTACATAAAAGTTCCCCAAAGGGGTCCGGGGTCCCGGTCACCTGAACTTTTAAATTAAAAATAAGAAATTTAACTACGTTTTTGGTAATCTTTTTTTTTTATTGTGGCCAGGGCACAAAGTTGTAGATGCAATTTTAAAGACTTTCCTTTTACCCTTAAAACAGTTTTAACAAGTCTTTTCAACGTAAAAAAAAAAAGTTTTTCTATAACTATGGGATCTTGAAAGGGACCCAAAATTTGATATCCAGATCACTTTGTACGAGGTCCCGACTGTATAGAGTCTGGCTGTTGCTCCGAGAACAGAGTCGTGGGGAGAAATGTGCGGACTCTTGCCCATCGATCCGCTTGAAGCTCTAGATCGATCTCCTTCCTTCTACGTTCTTCTTTAAAAAGGTGTCTGGTTTTTGTGTTAGAGAGGCTAAGGAAACAGAGATCAACTGGACGAGTCTAGAGAGATAAAACCCCACCATCTCCATCTCCATCTCCATCGGCATCTCCCTCCCTGAATTGAGCTTTCGGAGAGGCATCAGTGTCGTGCTCTCTCTGTCTTAAGCGCTTCTCATTGCTTCCCAGCAGAAGGCAGAGGGTGGGTCGTGACGTGGAGGAAGGGAAGAAGATGAGGACATCTGTCTTGTTGGTAATGGCATCGTTGTTTGTGGGGTGGCATTCTTGCCGGAGTCGGTGAGGGGCATGCTGCCCTATAGTAGGCTATGGGACATGATGGGTCCTCCGGAAGCGGTGGATCCCTTCAGGATCCTGGAGCAATCCCCCTTTACGCTTCCCAAGTCTCTGGATACGCCCGTGACCCTTGCCCCCGTCGATTGGAAGGAAACCTCTCTTGCCCATTTCATCAGCCTAGACATCTCTGGTACGTAGCTTCTTCTTCTTCTTCTTCTTATAGCCTTTTAAACTTTCATCGGTCATAGTTCTTCAGTTGTTTAGCAATTGATGTCCTTTATTCGAACTCCAAAGAATGGAAGAACAGGAGAGTGGTACTTTTGTAAGATCATTTGGTGGGCCGGCATATGTCTATGAGGAATTTTAGACATTATGGTTGTCTTAACGTGAATATCCGCTTAAGTGATTGTATTTTGGGATATTACGTCATTTTAGATGATATGGGGTAATTTTAAAATGTATAGATACCGGTATAGAATTACGGACTCTTTGATGGGTGGAACTGTAATTGTCCTTTATTATAAAATGGTAGTGGTTCCTGGGGTCGTGCAATGGTTACCTGAAACATTGGTTTCTAGGGTTTTCCTCTTCCTCATCTGAGAGAGACCTCAAGCGCGCCGCACGTACTCTGGAAGACTCTGCTGCGATCTTCCCGTGCACCAGATCAGATGGATTCAGGTACGCTTCCGCTTAAGTTTAAGGTTTTGTTTAATTCATTGATTTAGCATGAGCATGATCCTGTTTAGGATATATACGTTTGGTTTTGTATATGCGTTATTGGGTGAAATCCCAACATTTGGTATCAGAGCCTATGCTCGTTGTTGAATCGTTGATCTTTTGGCGTTCTTTTCATTTTGATGTTCCTTTTCTTCGACTGCAATTTTTGGTTTTCAAAAAAAAAAAAAAAACTGGACAGGGGGCGACGGCCTCCATCGCGTAGGCGATGGAAGCCGTCGGCTTCCGTCGCAACCGAAGCAACGGACAAAGGGAGGGGAAACGGCCGGCGAGGTCGCTGTCGCCAGAAGGGGCGGTGTGACCCACCGGCTGTTGAACCTCGGTTGTGGGCGACAGAAGCCGTCGGGCTTCTGTCGCAGCCACGAAACAAGAAGAAGACACAAAAGGGGAGGCGACGGCAGAGAGGGGCAACGGCCGGGGCCAGCAGTTCTGGCGGCACGGCGCCCACCCGCCTCCGTCCCTTCCGATTTCCCTTTTCGATTTCTGAAAGAACTGCAACAGGGGCAGTAGAAAGGCTTTCGCCCACCTCCGGCCATGCCATCGAGCTCTCTTTCACCGGACGGCGTCGTGACACCCACCGGCGCCCACCCAAGGCCCCCGGTGGCCCGCCGGAGGCAATTTCGCCGTTTGCCGTCAATTCGGTGACTGATCAGAGGCGAGCAGCGGTTTCGGGTGAGCAGCGGCGTCGGTCGAGCGGGAGGCGGGTCGGACCCGGGTCGGGTCAGTCCTGACCCGACTCGGATCCATAAAGTTAAATAAATAAAAAATCATTTTGCCGCGCGCCCGCTCGCCCGCGCGCTGTGTTCAGTTTTTGGAGACAGAACCCGACCCGTATCCATGCGGTTTAACTTTTGAGAGACGGTTCATCCTTGTCAAACCGGTTCTGAAAAGAGTCAAACCGGTTTGTTTGGTTTCAGACCGATTCAGTTGTTTTTAGATCGGTTCGGACCCTTTTGGAACCGGTTCATACCTTTGGAGACCGATTCGGACATTTGGTGGACCGGTTCATTCAGTTTTAGAACCGGTTCAGACCTTTTAAACCCGATTTGGACTATTTTGGGACCGGTTCATTCAGTTTTTTAACTGATTCAGGGCTTGCAGACCGGTTCATTCAGTTTTTAAACCTGTTTTTGCCATTTTTTTAACCGGTTCAGTGGGTTTTAGAACCGATACGGTGTATTTTTTGGTCGGTACCTCCAATTTTTAGACTGGTTCAGTCCTATGTAGAGGCATGTGGGTGTTCTAATTGTGGTTTAAGAACGATACGGGCCATTTTAAGGCCGATTCAGTAGTTCTTGACCCTCTTAAGCACGATTATGGTACCGGTTTATAAATTTTGGACTCTTTTGGGTCCATTTCATTGAATCATTTTGGTTTTGAATTTAATGTAGGGCATACTTGTATGAGAATTTGGTTTATGCATTATGTTTTGCATGTTGTTAATTTGTGTGTGTACTTTAAATGAATGTTTGGAATGTGAATTTGATCTTTGGTCATGTCTGTTGTTTCAAATGAGTAAGTTTGTATTTTATATCGCCAAAGTGACCTCTGTTGTACGAATTTGTTTGTTTTAAACATTAGATGATAGTATACTTGATCCATGCGGACAATGATCAGCCCAAATGAGGATTGTTGTTTGGTCAGGTTTAAGTATACAGGGCAATGAATATGTGATAATTTTTCAGGTTTCCATGTTAATAGCGAGTCAATCCAAAGATAGGCTCGTTGTTTGACAGGGTTAATTATCTATATTCATTATTGACCAAGAATATCACTTGCAGTTAGTATTTCAATCCAAAGATAGGATATTAATGTTGCACCGGTACCTTGTGATGGGATTTAGGCCATTATATTTAAATTCATTTATATTTGTTATTGCATCTTTGTATATGTATTGATTGTGAGCATGTTTGATATTTTTTGTTGTTCTTTGTACAGTGAGTTCTGCTTCCATGATATCTGCAAATTTGAGTACTGTTCCTGAGTTAAATAGTTCAAATTTTAAGGACTTGAAAGAAACTGTCATGATTGTTCTGGGTTGTATGGATCTTGACCTTGCATTTAGGGAGTTGTGCCCACCTCATCCAACAGATCAAAGTTCCCATGAGGATAAGCGGTACTTTGAACGGTGGGAACGCTCAAACCGCATGTGTCTAATGATCATGAAGAGATCAATCCCAGAAAATTTTCGGGGCACTGTTACTGAAAAGGCTAGTGCCAAGGCGTTCCTTGAAGAGATTGAAAAACGTTTTGCTAAAAATGAAAAGGCTGAAACAAGCACTCTTTTGAGCAAACTTGTGACGCTGAAGTATAAAGGTAAGGGGAACATACGAGAGCATATTATGGAAATGTCTCATCTTGCTTCAAAATTACAGGCACTAGGTCTGAGGTTACCTGAAGACTTTATAGTGCATATGGTCTTTCTTTCTCTTCCACCACAGTTTGGACAGTTTAAAGTTAGTTATAACTGTCAGAAGGAGAAATGGACTCTTAATGAGATCATTTCGCATTGTGTAGAAGAAGATGAGAGATTGAAGCATGATATGATAGAAAGTGCTCACTTGGCTACTACGCTTAAAAGTAAGAAAAGAAATGCTATTAAGGAAGTTGCAGTTGATCACGCATCCATCAAGAAACAAAAGAAGCATAAGGAAGGCAAATCAAACTGCTTCTTTTGCAAGGATGAAGGTCATATGAAGAAGGATTGTACTAAGTATCACGCATTGCGTGAAAAGAAAGGTACGATTCTTACTTTGGGTTTGTTCTGAGGTTAATTTAATTTCAGTACCAAGGCACTTGTGGGTAGATTCAGTTGCTACTACTCACATAAGTGTTTCTGTGCAGGGCTACCTAAATTGTTAGACGCCAATTGATGCTGAAAGATTCATCTATGAGGGCGATGACATGAAGGTAAAGATTGAAGCCATAGCAGATTTTTTAGGTTATTGTTAAAGACTGGTTGTTTTTTGAATTTGACAGAAACTTATGTAGTACCGTCTTTTAGACGGAATTTGTTTTTTATTTCTTTACTGGACAAATTTGGTTATTATTGTTCATTTGGAGGAAATAAATTTAAGTTGGTTCTGCATTCAAATTTGATTATCACTGGTTCTTTGTCTGGTAGCAATAACCTCTATTTGCTTGATACGGTTGCTTCATATAATGAAACCGTGCATGTTACGTTTAGTGGTACTAAAAGAAAATTAGCCAAAGATAATTCTGCTATGTTATGGCATTGGCGCTTAGGACAAATCTCAAAAGAGAATAAAAGGCTTATGTCGAATAGAATTCTTGAGTCCCTTTGATTTTGTAGACTTTAATGTTTGCATTGTATGTATAAAGAGAGAATGAACAAACATTAAGAGGTTATAAATTTTATAATTCATTCAGTAAGTCTTTGTTTGAAAAGGGAAATGCCCATTTCTTTGAGGATATTGAGTTTGGGGGAGGTGATTAGGTTAAACACATTGCCTTTGAAGAGGGACCTGAGTCCACTCATACAGATGTTGTAAGCAATAGTCAAGTATTCATTCCTGACATTGTTCCATCAACATATTCATAAGAAGGCAATGATGTCGATCTCCATATTGAAGAACAAACTCAACAACCTCAAGAAAATTAAGTAGAGATGTCACTAAGAAAATCTATATATTGACTAAAGCAAGCTTTCCAGTCAATGGTATTACAAATTTCATTAAATTATAGTTTCATTTGGTTTCGAGGCTAATATGGTTGATGAATATGTATACCAAAAGTTCAGTGGGTAAATTTATCTTTTGGTTTTTATATGTCAATGTTATATTGCTGGCAAGTAATGATGTAGGCATATTGCATGAAACTAAAAATTTTTTGTCAACAAAGTTTGACATGAAGGATCTTGGTTGTGCATCTTTTGTTTTGGGGATCCAAATATTTCGAGATCGTTCTCGGGGTATTCTCGGATTATCACAAAAGGCCTACATTGATAAGGTACTTCAGCGATATGGCATAAAGGATTGTAAACCAGGAGATACTACAATTGCTAAAGGAGAGAAGTTTTATCTCAAACAGTGCCCTAAAAGTGAAATCGAATATAAGGAAATGGAAAGGATTCCATATTCGTTTGTTGTGGGAAGGCTTATGTATGCTCAGGTTTGTACTCATCCGGATTGCATTTATCATTGGAGTGTTAGGCAGATACTTAAGTGATCCTGGTATGGATCATTAGAAAGCAGCCAAAAGGGTAATGAAGTACTTACAAAGAACAAAAGGGTTTTATGTTCACATACAAAAAGTCAGACCAGTGGGAGATCATTGGGCATTCAGATTCTGACTTTGCTGGGTGCCAAGATAATGGCATCCAATCAGGTTTTGTGATTGCAAAATTTTGTCACGAGGCTGCGCATTATGTATGGTATAGAAAGACCACTAAGGTTGTTGTGTGACAATAATTCAGCAGTCATGTATTCTTACAACAGCCACAATTTGTCAAATTCGAAGCACATCGACATTAAGTTTTTTTGGGCTGTTAAAGAGGGGATACAGAATGGTCAGGTGTCCTTAGAGCATATTGGGACAAACTCTATGATTTGCGGATTCGCTTGCCAAGGGTTTAACACATAAGGTCTTTCACGAACATGTTGTTCCTATGGAGGTGTTATCCTTAGATGATGTGCTGGTTTATTGGGAGTTTTTATTTTGTTTGCTCTAATGTATGAACACATATTCAGTTTTCTGCAGAATAAAGTTTAAAGTTCTTTAGTTCCATTCTGTATTTTATGTGTTTGTGTTTTGATCTCCATAACATTTTAAAGTTGGACCAGTTGAGAATATACATGTTGTTGTAAAAAATCACATTACATGTAATTCCCATGCTATACATCCATATCAGATCTATGTCATTGATTATGTTAACATTTGTGATCATTGAAGGTTTAGCTAATTTTGATATAGCGAAAGCCGCTTTTGTTCTGTGTTGATATGATTATGTACGAGATTGGTGAAATGACGTTTAATAAGATATCAATTATGAGCTCCTAAGGTTTTGTGTAATGTCTGAATATATAAAGACATATTTGGCCCAAGTGGGAGATTGTAAGATCATTTGGTGGGCCGGCATATGTCTATGAGGAATTTCAGACATTATGGCTGTCTTAACGTGAATATCCGCTTAAGTGATTGCATTTTGGGATATTACCTCATTTTAGATGGTATGGGGTAATTTTAAAATGTATAGATACCGGTATAGATTTACGGACTCTTTGATGGGTGGAATCTGTAATTGTCCTTTATTATAAAATGGTAGTGGTTCCTGGGGTCGTGCAATAGTTGCCTGAAACATTGGTTTCTAGGGTTTTTCTCTTTCCCATCTGAGAGACCTCAAGCGTGCCGCACGTACTCTGGAAGACTCTGCTGCGATCTTCCCGTGTCCCAGATCAGATGGATTCAAGTACGCTTCCGATTAAATTTAAGGTTTTGTTTAATTCAATGATTTAGCATGAGCATAATCCTGTTTAGGATATATACATTTGGTTTTGTATATGCGTTATGGGGACAAATCCCAACAGCTCTCTCTCTCTCTCTCTCCCTATGTGTGTTTTTCTTCTTATTTTGGTCTTCTGAAATTGGGATGAATGATTTTTTCTCCAAGAAATGGAAGAATAGAAAAGTAGTGTTGAAGGAGAGATATGTTTGGGTATGGGAATTGCAGGGGTGAAGAAGGAGGACATAAAGATTGAGGTGGAGGAGGGAAGGGTACTGAGGATGAGCGGCAAGAGGAAAGGGGATGAGGAGAGGGAGGCAGAGGGGGGACAAGTGGCACCGGGCGGGGAGGCCCGACGGCAAGTTCTGGCGGCAGTTCCGGCTGCCCTTCGATCCGAACTTAGATGCTGTGAAGGCGCACCTGGAGAATGGTGTGCTGAAGGTAACCATTCCCAAGCTGGAGGAACTGAAGGCCGCTACCGGAGGATGATCTGCTCTGCTACGGCCTCCGAGAGTCCCATCTACTGCTCTGTCCATCCTTAGTGAAGCAGAATGTTTAATGGAACTACTTTTGTGCATAAGAATAAATAAAAAGGTTCTTGGTTTTGCTGTTTAACTATTCATCTCTGTCCGGCCTACTTTGTGTGTCTTCTGTTTCTGGTTTTTTGCTTCATTTGGGAGTGTTATTAGATGCTCGCTGTCAAGACCCTCCCTCCGCTTCCTTTATTACCTCAGAACATCCGATTGTAGTAATGTTTAGAAAAATGGCAGTGGGGATTAAACTACCAACCTGATTCT
Source organism: Nymphaea colorata (assembly GCF_008831285.2). NCBI lineage: Eukaryota > Viridiplantae > Streptophyta > Magnoliopsida > Nymphaeales > Nymphaeaceae > Nymphaea > Nymphaea colorata. Next base: position 18,742,034 of record NC_045146.1, on the reverse strand, counting down.
CACTGTTTCCTCAGTCACCAACTAACTACAAAGCAGTTCACAAGGGAACAACAAATTAATAAGAATTGACCAACAAATTAATAAAAGGTGAGTGCCAAATTTTAAGTTTTTATCTTTGATGTGAGGAGGTTTTGGGCATAGGCAAAAGAGGACGATTCTAGCAAATGAACAAAAGTCTTGTTGTTTTTACAGCTTCACAATACTAAATTCATGTAAGTAAATCTTCGTTTGGGAAAACCTAAGAGTTAAAAACTCCCATGGCATGGTAACCATTATTACTTAATATTGTATGCAACTACCGAAGTTAATGGCAATTTGACAAGTATATTTGTATTTTTTTCTTAAAGAAACCATAGAAATCGTATTTTACATCCCTTTCCTTTGAAGTATATGCTTGATTTTACAATAAAAACATCGCATGCTTGCCCACAGACAATTAGAATTAAGATAACCAAACGGACTAATAGGTGCTTATTCGCATAGTTGACAAACTTTGAAAGAATAAGAGCTCAAGGTTTTCCAGCTGACTCAGAATCACGATCTCAAAGGTGGACTTGACATTTGTCCAATCCAATGAATATGCCTCCACTCGCTGATTTAGCTTGGCTTTTTCCTTCTCCATTAGCTACAATTGGCCAAATCAAACTTTCTTTTCCACCAGCATCCTCATCACCGTCATTTTTGTTTGGTCTACTATTTTTGTGGAAACAATGTCCAATATCGGTTAATCAAAAGCAGTAATTTGACAATGTGAACTCAAGTAGTGCCAAATTCAAAAAGTGAGACGAGAAAAATTGCATCTTTCTTGAATATCAAAACATGAAATATGAAACTTCTACTAATAAATGATCAGGACATGACCAAGATATAACTAATGATTTAATGGGCCTCTTTTTTTTTCTTTAATCTCTGTGCTTGCACACATAAGCATAATTAAGTTCTCTCAAAACTTGGTGCATTTCCACTACCAATTGCACATTCACTTCATTGAGGTCAAATTTTAGTGCATATTCACTTTGAAGACACTGATGCCAAAGAGAGAATCTGCTCGGTTCCAGAATCTTTAACCTCTTAACCCAAACCTAGGGATGTCAACGGATCGGATTCGGATCGGATGTATCTTTTACCATATCCGATTTTTCGGATATTCATATATTCGGATTCGGATATGAATTCGGATTCGGATGAAAAAAATTTATATCATATCCGAATCCGATTTTAAAATCCGAATCCGATTTTTAAGTTATTTTGAATCCGATCCGAATCCGATTTTTAAGTTATTTTGAATCCGATCCGAATCCGAACTTCAAATTTATCCGAATTCGATCCGAATTTTAAATTTATCCGAATCCGATCCGAATTCAACTTTTTATATCTGAATCCGATCCGACTTTTATGTTATATCCGAATCCACCAGAAGATATCTGAATCCGACTTTTATGTTATATCCGAATCCGATCCGACTTATATGTTATATCCGAATCCACCAAAAGATATCCGAATCCGACTTTTATGTTATATCCGAATCCGACTTTTATGTTCTACCATCATTAGGAAAAGCTGCGCCGTGATCCTTGAGCGGCTTGTGGCAAACATTGAATTCAATTTTTTGTTGATGCATGCATGTGCAACACCTGCAACCTATAGTCACCAACTTGCTATGCTTTCTGCAAAATCCAATTTCAAACCATGTGATTAGGAAGCTAGCTTCAGGGGCATTAGTTGATATATGCAATCAACTACAATTTAAAAAGAAAAGCTCAACTACATAAAAACTAAAAGTCAAAATTCCTTTAGAAATAAGAACTCTTAACAATAAATACAAGTTACAATTGAATATGCAGTAAACAAAGATAAAATGGTTTGTCTCTGTCAACAGAATGGCTCCTTCCATTGTCAAGAGATCCTTCACCTACGAACTTCAAAAAACAATTGCAGAACAGGAAAAAATGGTTTCTAAGAAAAAGAGAAATTTGTAAGAGATGGCAGTGTATTCACTTTACTGAATCATGCAAAAACGTCCATCAAATGCTGATACGGTCCCTACCCTCATGATAAAGAGGTGAAATTCATGGAAATGGATATGCATTGGCAGAACTGAGTACACAACAACTAGCCATTATTCAAGCGTATTCAACTCAATAGTGCTGCATGAGTAAGCATCAAGTCAGAAAACTGGCTTTTAAAAACCAGAAATTCACAGCAGCTTCCCTGACAATTGCTACCAAAGGATTAAAAATACCATAAGCTATAGTAATAAACTAAAAAATTAACACCAGTGAATATTAAAATGGGCAAGATTGAGCAGTTAGAACAAATGAGATAAGCCCATGCATAGGAGAACACATGACATGCATCTACATAGAACGAGAGTAACAACTTGAATCACTTACGGTGGAACATGTTTCAGATTAGTAAAAAGACAGGATGCTCAATTCACGCATGAAAGACTTGACAACTCATTCAAAAGGGGAAAACAAGAAAAGCTAAGCTGAAAAAGAAATTCAGGACGACAGGCAGGCAGTCAACAAGGTGATCCGTGTGATTTCATTAAAATGTAAAAACCAGTTATAGATCAATTCCCGTTCTTCGAAGTCCCAACAAGGCCAACGCACAACATAAGAGGAAGACATGGCAAGTAAATGCCCGTAAACTAAGAAGAACACACTTAGAATGCATTTTATTGATAGGCTGGTCATCTATGACATAACATTTGGAAAGCACCACAGTAAGATGTTAACACGGTCAGTAAGATGTTAACACGGTCAGGAAACTAGAGCCGACACAGACAGAGACATAGAGACACACACACATTCGAAATTGACCTTCAAATGGGAGGACAAGTGGCAATGCTGATCCATTATTTCCGAGCTCATTCGTGGAACAGTAGGAAAGCGACAGCAATTTCTCAAGAGTTCCATATAAGAAGAATTAAGCCGTTCAATAGACCGTCCCTCGAATCGTAGATTTCAATTAATTAGTAGAAATGAAGCAGAACGCGGTACAACATTTCACTGGATCATTCTGTCGAATATTTGGTGCCCATTAGGCAATCAAGAGAAACTATTTCTCCCCATCAGAACAAAAAAAAAACGTAACAGGAACATATCAACTAGAACTCAACCATTGGGCCTGAAACGGATAAGAACTCACCAGAAGAAGCCCTAACCAGAAGACGCGAGAGAGAAACATAAGAAAGGACGCAAGAATGGCAACGAAGGATTTACCGCTTCCCGTGAGAAGAAAGAAATGTATTAGGACTAAGTGATCACACACAGGAATGTATTATACAACTCTCTGAAACTTCCGAAACTAACTCTCACACACAGGAGAAAAAAAAAAAACCCTACGTTACTTCACGAACTGCCCTAGCTCACTGGAACAGTACAAGCTTCGCTCAGTACAACACAATCAACGATAAACAAGAGTGCAGTCATCAAAAAGGCAGATTGCTTGAGCGGATTAAAAAAGACTCCATTCAAAAGGCCTACTTGGAGAGGGGAACAAGAGAGAGAATGAGAGAGAGAGAGAGACACTACCTTGCGAGAAAGAGAAGAACGGAAGGCTCGAGGCTGCATGGAACTATGATGCGGAGAAGGAGAGGAGAATGGGGACGCGCCTGTTCTGGAAAGAAGATAAAGAAGATGGAGCAGCTGCGGCACAGGAAGGAAGAGAAGAAGAGAAGGAAGACGTGAAGAGGCGCTCGCGTGCCCTGGACGTGGAAATTTCTTTTCGAAACTCCGGTCGAATTTTTATGCGTTTGGTGGAATGAAAAAATTTTAAATTTTTGAATTTTACAGGTTTTGAAACCGGTTGTTTTAATTAAAAAATGAGTATGTAAAAGTTGTTAACCATTTTACACCAAGTTTAGTGAACTCGAATTCAACTTAATTATTAAAATGAGTTTATCTCTATTTTTAAATTTTTTAAGATATGCTTGATTTCTTAATATTTTTTAACAAGTCGAGTTTTTAAAATGAGTTTGGTTAAAATGTTTTAACTGTTAGCTTATTAATTTTCTCAATAAGTTCTTTATGCTCATAACTTATCATATTTGACTTTTATGTCTTTAAGTTGTTTAAGGACGTTTTAAATTATTTTTACATATATTTTTGATAAATTCTTTTTTTTTTAAATACTTGCTGAAAATAAATAGTATATTGAACTTTGACTGGTCTAACAACTAGTATGTTTAACTTTCGCATTTTTTTCAAATTAAATATGCATATTGAACATTGATTGGTCTATTTTAAATAATAACATATTTTAATTAAGTAAATTATGATTTTGTGATGATTTCTTATTAAGAATTATTAAATTAGGTGATCCATATTATTTCTCATTTAAAAAAAGACATTTTTCTTTTCATTTGATTGAGTTAATTGAAATAGTTTGTGTTACATCTGTAAAATGAATGTTCATTGATATAACAAATAATTTATTATTCCTCTTACCTCCATCAAATAGTTGTTTTTTATACATAAAACTGTATAATCACTCCAACGATATATAATATAAGATAGTTTATTAAATCATATAATTTGTTTAGTTTATTAAATCATACAATTTGTTGTTTTCCTACTTAGTTAGAGGCTTTTGTTTTCAAGTTTGTGAATTATGTGTTACTTATCGAATACTTAAGCCTTTTGAATGAATTGTATAATTATACAAAGTAATTTACTTGATTGATTAAATAAGTAAATTGCTAATTTGATAAATAAAACTTTTTTGTAAGTTTAGCAGTTTTTCATAGTGAGATTATGCACAATGAAACTTAAAATGAATATCATAATGCGTTTAAGATTTCTATTTATTAATAAAACATATTTTTTTTTTAAGTTTTGCTTTTTTAAAAATTATATTTTTTGCTATCAACTTTTTTTTTCATAGGTGAAATACATGTCAATATTTTTTTTAAAACTTGTTATTTTTTTAATATATAATATAGCTATTCTTGTAACCAATTTGACATTACGGTCCATTAAAAGAATTGTAGCTTTAAAAGTATCTTTTTCATATTTTTTAAAATTCCCATTTTATTGAATTTCTTTATTGAAGTTTTATTTATTATTTCAATTAAGTAAATATATTATTTATGATATCATGCTTAATTGATGTCTTAACTAGAATAGTTTACTTAATTAAAAAAGAAATTAATTAAACATAGTATTATTTAGTTAATTAATTATATATATTTTAAAATATTTTAAGTTAAATGGTGTATATAATTTCTATAAAAATATTGTTACATGCAACTCCATGAAAAAATCAGCTCTTAATGAGATTATACCATATATAATATTTATGTTCTAATTCATTCATGGTGTTAAGTTAGTGGGTTTGGCTATGTTTACATTTCAAAACCTGGAGGCTACACCACAACTCAACATTCACCGCTCGCGTGGTTCGGATTCGGATATCGGGCTCACGTGGTTCGGATTCGGATATTTGGATATCAGGTTACATTCGATCGGATATTTACTTAAAACTGAATCCGGATTCGGATATCGGGCTCACGTGGTTCGGATTCGGTTATCATGTTGAAGTTCGAATTCGGATATTCTGATATCAGGTTAGTATCACTAAATCCGACTTTGTAAGAGCATTTCGGATCGGATATCCGATTCGAATCCGATCCGTTGACATCCCTACCCAAACCTAATGCAGTCGGCACCACTACGGACTTAAATTATGAGCTACCTTTTGATTGGACAAAAAATCCCGGATCTTGTAGGTCCATCTTATTGCTGTAGTGTAAAATTTGGTTGTCACTTTCCCCGAATCATAATTGTAAGAAAAAATTGCATATTGTAGCTTGCATTCCAAAACTTGAGTATCTTTCTAGATAAAACAGGGAATTTGGGGCCTTTTTTAAGTTTATGTAAAAAAAAAAAAAAAACTCAATCATAATAAGAATGTAAAAGAAATATTTGGAAAGTTATCTCAATGAAACAAGGCAAAACCGTCATCTCCACCCAAACAAAATGTAAAGACTAAAATCCAGATGGTAAAAAGAAGATACACTAAACATGAACTCAATGTTGAGGAGAACCTAAAATTTCCAAACGAAAAGAAAATCTAGGAAAGGTACCATCGCTAGCACTTAGAGTGGAAAAAGCATTCAAAAGGTTTCCTTCTTAGCAGTATGTTCACCAAACAACTAGGAAAAAATAACAAAATAAAAAAAGAATGGGACTGCTCCCTCTCAGCCACTGCACATAAAAAATATCATTAGACAACGGCCGGAAGAGAGAGAGAGACTCATATATGGCCACCGACGTCTAGTGAGCGTCCCTACTGGGATTTCGATGTTGTCTCAGGAAATTTATCTAGGATAAAAATTGATTTCTTAAAAAAAAAATATGCACAAAAATCAGAAGCTATTTCACAACATAAAAATTAGGAAAAAATAGGAAAAAATTTAAATATGTAAGAAACTAATAATCCAAACATCAAAAAACTAAATGAATAAGCAGCAAATAAAAAAAATTGAGAACAAGCAATTTGTCATTAAAGTAGATGAAAAACCACTTAATACACATCTTTTTTATTTTGGTTTTTTTCCAAAAATGGTGGGTCTTTAAAGTTTAAAATCACTGACTTATTTTTTGTGTTTTATGCATATTTAAAAATAACACACACACACACACACAAATTTTATGACTATGACTTAAACCACATCTATATTTGTTATTTTCATATAAATCTAACGTGCAAATTGTCAAGTTAATAATAAAAACGTCGAAGGCATCTCCACTTATTAATTTAGTCATAATGGCTTAAGACTATAAATATCGGGCCTAAGGAGACCAATGTCCTCCTCCCAATAAAAGAGGAAAAAAAGAAACCTTAGACTTCTTCTACCAACCATTTCTTTCTTCTAAAGAGAGATGGAGATTGACATCAAAGTGAGGGGTTCCATTGAAAAAATAAAACCCCCTTAAGCTATTCCTTCACAGAGAGCGGGTTCCTAGTAAATATAGGGTTCTTCCTAAAAGATACCTTGAACATCATCGGGGAAGATGGCGATGTGACAAAGAGCCAACGCTGCTATGAGCAGAAGATCATCACCACATAGTCTATGCAAATTTGTTATGTTAGTTATGCAGAGCATCTGGCCTACAATACCTTGCACATTGACATGTATATGGATCCCGAGGCTGCCGAGAAGGCAGAAGCTGAGGTTGTAAGAACCATTATGAACAAGATGAAAGTGGTCAGGAACAACAACCCATCTCTTTGGACTGTCTTTACCGATCAACAACAACAACAACCCCGTGTAGAATGCACATAGAGATAAGTGACGAAGAGGCTGGTAAACCTAGTTGTGATCGGCTCCTAGAGCGCGTTGGCGATGATGACTGTGTCATATGCTGTGAAGAGTTCGGCCTGACCGATCACATCGTTGTCACCACATGCCACCATACTTACCATGGTTTATGTCTCTTCAAGTGATTGCTCTGTGGAACTTACTCCTGCCCAACCTGCCGATCCGACTCGCTGACTGCTGAATTAAATTTTGACATGTGGCTTGTTATGATTGAGGTTTTTTTTTCTACAGAAACTTTAAAAGGCCCCAAATTAGTTAGAAAATTACCTGTTTTATCTAAAAAGATACTCAAGTTGATGGTGGGGTTATATCTCTCAGACTGGTCGAGTTTATCTCAGATTCCCTTGCCTCTCTAACACAAAAACCAGACACCTTTTAGGCCAAGTTTGATGGCTTGGATTTTTTTGAAGGGAAATTTTTTTTTTCTTGTTTCAAGCCATGTTTGATGGCTTGGAATTTTTTTGAAGGGTAAAAAATGCATAGTTTATAGTTTGACATAAAATTTTCAAACCCAATCATCCTGCTTATTGATTCATCTTCTGATATAAATAAGTTCAGGTAGAGCAATAGGGAAGAGTTTGTAGTCGGAAATTGCACGACACTAGGATGAGTCCCCGATTCATCCTAGTTTAAAACCCATGGACTGACCAAATCAGAATGCCATTCATAAGCATCAATGACAATGGAGACCTGCATGGAGAAAGAAAACATTGCGATGTTGCATACGGAAGCTGATGCACCAACCTAAACAGAAAAATTTAATGCCTCCAAAAGAGGAATGAGCTACAAGAAAGAAATCACGCTCCCTCGACGCTGATGTCAAATTTACTGGTCACCAAGATACGTCAAATATGAACCATGTAGATAGGAAAGATTGTTCTCCTGAGAATGGCCTACGAGAGGTGACATCCAGCAGGGAGGCAACCGTGAAGACTGAGGAGCGTCCGGCAAAGGGGGAGTCAAGGGAGGTCGTTCGGCAGGATGCTCGGCGTCTGGCAAGGAGGGAGCAGTGAAGGGCGACGGTGATGGCCACAACGCCAGCGAGTGGCGATGGCAGCAGCAGCGGCAAGCAGTTAAGGAACCATTGAATCATTGGAGGAAAATTTCAGGGGAGGGCAGCGGCAGCATGGACGAGTGGCGACGACAATGATGGGTCGGCAGGCAAGAGGCGAGAGAGTCGGCAGCAGCGAAGGGCGACATTTGTCTGTGTGGAAGCTGCGGCGAGGGAGAGAAGCGCGATGGATGAAGCCTTAACGGCAAAAAAATTATCGCCGAAAAAAAGTCGAACCCTCACGGGTCTGACCTTTATCCAGGGTAAATTTAACCTGGAAACTAGTTTTGAGCGGGAGAGTTTTTGCTAAGTTTGATGGCGCCCATTGAAACTGGTTGAAAGCGTATAAAAAAGGGAAAAAAAACCCTTCATAAACAGTATTTTTCCTGGCCAAGGAAGGAGAACGATCTGTGCGGGTCGATGGGCAAGAGACCGCATCTTTCGCACATTTCATCCCACGACTTTGTTCTCTGAGCAACAGTCAGACTCTATACAGTCTTCACGGTGATTGGAAATCAAATTTTGGTTCCCCTTTCAAGATCCCATATTAAAGAAGTTAAACATTTTTTTTTACGTTGAGAAGACTTGCTAAAACTCTTTTAGGCCACGTTTCATGGCTTGGATTTGTTTGAGGAGGAAATTTTTCAAAATCTCCACGGTAGGGTAAAATTTTCTTTTTCTTGTTTCAGGCCAAATTTTCTTTTTCTTGTTTCAGGCCATGTTTGATGGCCCCAAATTTTTTTGAGGGGAAAAAATTCTCATCTTCGTGCATAGGCTTCATCTTTCACTTGTATAGCCATTTTGCTGGCATCAACAGCAGATTTGAAACTCTCCACCTCAAGCTTGAATGCTTTTGCAATTGCCTTTTCCCTTCCTATTGCTTCACGCTTAACTTTATCCAGCACTGCCTTCATTTCCTCCTTCCGTTGTAAAAAGAAAAACTTTAAATTGCATTTACAAGCGACAATACAAAAATAAGTTTACTAAAAACGTACTCAAGTTTCTTATTTTTAATTTAAAAGTTGAGGTGACCCCTTTGGTAAACTTTTCTATTACAAACTGAGCGGTAAAAGTAAGTTTTTGCTCCTAAAACTATTGACAGGTTGAATAGTTTAAATTTCTCATGAGAAAAAAAGATTGTCCTATCATTGTCTCTTTTTCTTTTTCTTCGTTGGTTTTATTACGATTGATGAAGCCAACATTGCTAACTGAAGTTGAACTAGTGAAAAAAATAAAATGGTAAGTCGGAAGGAACCCACTCTGGCCCGAGTTGGGATGCACAATGGGTAGAGTTACTCAATCTCAACTCATGTAAACTCGACTGGAGACAAGCCAAGGTTGGGCTCCAGAGTACTCTTCTAAGAAGTAAACATAAAGAATCAGCAAAATAGATCGAGCTACTCGATCTCGGCTTGTCTAAACTTGATTATGAGAATGAGCCAAGAATGAGCTCGAGTAAACTTTTCTAAGAGGTAAACATAAAGATGCAGCAAAATGGATCAAGCTGCACAGTATCAACTTGGCTAAACTAGAAACACTTATAAGAGATAAAGCATAAGTTGCAGCAAAATGGATCGAGCTACTCGTTCTCAACTTTCTCTAAACTTGACTTGAGAATGAAAGGAGGTTGGGCTCGAATAAACACTTCTAAGAGCCAAGAGGTGAACTGAGATGCAAAATGACTCGAGCTACTCGTTCTCAACTTTGTCTAAACTTGACTTGAGAATGAAAGGAGGTTGGGCTCAAATAAACACAGAGGTAAACTGAGATGCAAAATGGATCGAACTACTCGTTCTCAACTTTGTCTCAACTTGACTTGAGAATGAAATGAGGTTGGGCTGGAATAAACACTTCTAAGAGCCAAGAGGTAAACTGAGATGCAAAATGGATGGAGCTAAACTCGACTCAAGAACGAGCTGAGGTTGGGCTTGAGTAAACACTTTAAGAGGTAAACATAAAGATGCAGCAAAATAGATCCAGTTACTCAATCTCAACTTGTCTAAACTCGACCGAGAACAAGCCGAGGTTGGAGTGGAGAAAACTGTTCTAAGAAGTAAGCATAAATGGTCTTCCACTCTATGATCCAGTAAGTGTTCAAGTAAGGTCCTGTTGTTGGTGTGGTCGGTTCTTTCTCTTTTAACTTTAAAGGAGGTTGCACTCTAAGCATTTCTGTTCTTTTTTTCTTTTTTCAAACAAAGTTACAAAGCTTGGCTAAATTCAGGCTTGAGCGCTGATATGAGCTCAAGCTTGTTTAGATTGACTTAGATTAACCAGCAAAACCAAGTACCTTTTTGTTTATTCTTATGCACCAAAGTAGTTCCATTACACAAAATATTCTGCTTCACATACACTACAACCGAACTAACTAAGGACGAACAGAACGGTAGATGAGACTCTAGGAGGCCGCAGCAGAGCAACTTCTGCTAGCGGTTTCATTTCAGCTCGGCCTTGGAGGCGCTGATGTCGCCGGCAGACGGATTTTCCACGATGTCGATGACCTTAGGCTGTCTACCCTTCCCTTCCGTCAGCTTGGGGATGGTTACCTTCAAAACACCATTCTCCAGGTGTGCCTTGACGGCATCCAAGTTCGCATTGAAGGGCAGCCGGAACTGCCGCCAGAACTTGCCGACGGGCCTCTCCCCCCGGTGCCACTTGTCGCCTTCCGCCTCCTTCTCCTCCTCTTTCCTCTCGCCGCTGATCCTCAGTACCCTTCCCTCCTCTACCTCAATCTGTATGTCCTCCTTCTTCACTCCTGCAATTCCATTCCCGAACATATCTCTCCTTCAGCAATACTATTGGAGAAATCATTCATGCCAATTCAAAAGCCAAGAGATCGAGAGAGATAGAGCACCAATCTCCTCTTCTTCCATTTTTTGGAGTTCGAAAGAGGGACACCAACTGCAAAGCAACAAAAGAACACGGACCAACGAAAGATTAAAGGGTAAGAAGAAGATGATACGTACCAGGGACGTCGAGGGTGATGAGATGAGCATGAGACGTCTCCATCCAATCGGCGCGAGCAAGGGTCAAGGTCATATCCAGAGACTTGGAAATTGTAATAGGGGAATGTTCGAGGATCTTGAAGGGATCCACGGCTTCCTGAGGAATCATCATGTCCCACAGCCTACTGTAGGGCAGCAGGGCGCTCGCCGTCAGCGGCAGGAACGTCACCCCCACCAGCAACGACGCGATTAACAACACCAAGAAAGATGCCCTCTTCATCTTCCCGTCACCACCCACCTTCTGCCTTCTGCTGGCAAGACTTTAAAGACACAGCAGAAACGAGACCTGATAGTTTAACTTGTCCAATAAGCGCAGAAACACGAAACTGTTGCCTCCCCAAAAGCTCAGTCGAGGTATTTATAGAGTGAGATGGAGATGGTGGGGGTTCATCTCTCTCGACTCGTCCAGGGGACTCCTTGATTCCTTTGGTCTGTCTAATGGCGACCAACGGAAACCAGAAACCAGTGAAGAAGAATGTGGAAGCAAGGGGATCGATCTAGTGTCGTCACTGGAAAAGACTCTCTCCCCACTACGTGTTCTCTGAGTTACCGCCACGCTCTGGAGAGTCCGGATCATTCTGGAAATCAAATTTTTGGGTCCTTACATTCTCTACAATTTAGAAAGCAATCGGGAAATGAACGTCAAATATTATTTTGGTGTGTCGACAAAACCTGCAAAAATTCTCCAAAGGATTTATAAAAACAAACAATCTGGCGGTTTAGAATGTTTTGATTTTATATTAGTTGTACAACCAATTTTATATTATTTCGTCTCATAGCCACAAATAAATTCATGCACTTCGCTTGGTTAAAAAGCCACTTAATGTTTTTTTATTATTGATCAGAAATTCAAAAATTTCAGGAACAGTCTTCGGTGATGTTTGGGGTTACCGAGTGGTTAAAGATTTTTTTTTTTTAGACATTAGACATGAAACTATATGACATGATATGACATGTAAAGATTGTCCTGTCTCCCTTTCTATTATACTATGAATAATCGATAAACGTCTCGTGAAGCCCAAAATTTCTAAAATATAGCAGAACTCGATGTCACAAAGAAAATATGTCACAAAGAAAATAAAACAAAATATATGAAATCCACTTATTATAATCAACATAAAGGGGGGAAATATATTCGGAAAAGATTTTTAATATTTTTGGCTCATTAGTTTACCTTGTTTTAAAAGAAAAGCCAAAATTAACCGATGAAAAAAGTGTTAGACATATTTAAAGAAGTGCCAGGTCAGGTTGAACACTACATAAATTATAAATGTTAGGTATGTTTCCCGTTACCACCAAAATTTCATGTGTACATTTGAGTTACATTCAGGGAAAAGGAAAAACGGTTAGGAATTAGTATGAGAGTACGTTCAAATTAATTGTAACATAAACTGATCATTTTACTTTAACATTTACAGAATTTCATCTTTGTCGATCCTAATTTAGACTTGTTGTGGTTGGTAATTAAATCTCACGCAAAGTTCCGGCACTCAAATTTCAGTAATCAGGCTTTTTGTTGTGTATATAACACCAGAAAATTGCACTCGATCGGGCCGAGTCGGGTACGACTATTTACTTATAAACCTGAAGGGGTAATGCAGATCAGGTAGATCAGAGCAGTGAGATCCTATATATATATATATATATATATATTCAGACCACTTTGGTAGGGGATAAAAACCAGACCCCTTAAATTCTTGTTAAAAGTGTTTTAAGCAAAATATGAACAGTCTAATATGTTTATAGACACTGATTTGATATCAATCATGTTTTAATTTAAGTTATGAAACAATTGATCTTTCTACTATCAAAATTTTGATGTTATAAGAGATGTTCATTTTTTGTTATTAAAAAACAATTATTTAACTAAAAAAACAACTAAGTTAATATATGTTTCTGGTCAAATTACTCTTAAGATCATATCTATAAGGTTAAATTATAAAAATTTATTTTAATAAGTAATTTTATGGCTCTTGTTTTTGTCTCTTACCCAAGTGGTCTGGTTTTCAGATCATAAAATCTAATTTTCACGAGAATAAAATCTTGACAGATGTTACATCTATCCTTATATTTTCATATATTTTGCATTCATTTGTATGATCAAGTTTACAAGAAAAACATCTTAAAAGATTTTTGGCATCCATAGAAGGCATATTAAATATCCTAAAGAGCAGTGCTGTGATGCACTTTTACCTCCCAAACAAAAAACAAATTGCTTTTAACGTGATAATTTGTGAGTCGTACGTGATAAAAGATCCACTTCCTCATAATTTTCATATTTAATTAGCTGGTCCTTATATAACTGGAACCCTATATATTGGTATGTATTTTTTAGAAAAATTGCATATCTGTCTTTTTATTTCTGCGTTTTAATTTTTTTGTTATTTTACTCTTATTTTTAAATATGTGTAATTGTTATGTGTACATGGGCCAAAAACCTTTACAGATATCGTTGTCGGAAAAATTTCAGCGAGGGTTTTCTCGGGTCTTTTCTAGCAAGTCTCGGCAATTTTAAAAAAAAAAATAAACATTAAGAAAAATAAAAAATATTTAAAATCTCAGGGGAAAATCGCAATAAAATATCTCATGAGGTTTTTGAAACTCTCGCGATTTCTGTGATACTAGTGCTGTAAAAAACTTATGGCTCCTGATTAAACGTAGAAGCACAAGCTGGACCTTCTTCTGAGACTTACAGGCTCCGCCAGTAATACTAGTAGTAGATAAGAATGTCAATGGATCGGATTCGGATCGGATACATCTTCAATCATATCCGTTTTTTCTGATATTCATATATTCGGATTCGGATTTGGATTCAAATTCGGATAAAGCAAAGTCATATCCGAATCCGAATCCGAAATCCGATTTTACAATCCGAATCTGAATTTTGAACCGAATTTTGTCATTTTTCAAGTATTAGATAGAGGATATTTGTCTAAAACTGAATCCGATCCGATATTCATGTATATCCGAATCCGAATCCGAATCCGATAGGATGTCATTTATTAAATCCGAATCCGATCCGATTTCTTAATCGGATATTAAATTTTTATCCATATCCGTTTTTTCGGATCGGATCGGTCAGATATCCGATTCAAATCGGATATATTGACATCCCTAGTAGTAGACAAGGGAGACAGCCAAATTCGCCGGTAAATGGCGTTGTCTTGATCGGCTTGTGACGGGCACAAGCCAAGTTCAGACTACTCAAAGAAAAGTCGATGAACTGGATGGCTCATTTCCCAGGCTTAATTGCTGCGTCTGGGCTCATAATTAGTGGTGTGAACTTTAGGCCTTTGTCCATATATATCATTAATTTCTTATCACTTTGTCTGTTCCTCATGGCTGGCTCTGACTGAATACTTGTTCAGTACTATGAACAGACAACAAGTGGACATTGATATCTAGATGTAGATTGATAGATACAGCAGAAAAGGTAATTTAGAAAAGTTTTGAGGACTATCGGCTGCACCAGAGGAAATCCCAATGTTCAAGGGAATGCCGAAGCTCCGGTATGTGTTACTTTACATATCGGTTTTGCAGTAGAGAAAGATGACACCAGGGAAGTTTGAAGCATAAGTTAGAAGCAGGAACTGGCTGCCTATAGTCTCCAATCCAACCGTTGTGCCATCCCCTATGAGATAAGCTTTTAAGGGCCATCATTTAAGTGATTCAGTTTGCATGAGTTCTGGAACTCAAACCCAAAAAACTAATGAAAAATGATGGTAAGATAGTCTTGATTTACCACTAAGTTGGTGATTCTTTCAAAATCGGACTCTTCGGCTACTAAAACACAGAAAATTTTTTGGGAAGGATCCCCTTTATCTTTAAGTTCGTAGCAATCCTATATCGCATAATAATGTTGTGTTGTTTCAATCAAATCGAATCATACATCCTTGGATATATTCACGTTCATAGCCCCTTTAGATAAGACTGCCATTCACATTATTAAGATCTAACCAATAACCATGAGTCCTTATTCATGTAAACATAAATGACAATAAACTCTCTCAAGACATGCAAGAACTTTTGTTTTAAAAATTATATATATATATATATATATATATATATATATATATATGAAAATGAAATATTTGAACATGTTTTAATTTAGAACATATGATTATTATTTAGAGTTTGAGTTGTGTGGTCGGTGCACGCAACATACATACACCAAAAGGAAAAAAGAGATATTTCTGAAATTCTAGGAAAATAAATGTTCTCTTGAGTCTTTTCACTTTTTCCGATTTCTTTTCTTGCCTGTACAAAAGAATTTTTTTTTCTATTCAAACAAAAGCATTTTTGTCATTAATCGTACTTGCGCATGAAATTTTCATGCGCCAGTACAGCATATATGACCATTTTTGCATTATTTAGAAGGCTGCTGAACTAAGAATGGCTGAGCGTCCAAAGTAAAAGCAGTAATGTTATGGAGAACTTGTATGGACCCCAAATCCCACTTCCTATAAGGTTCATTATCAATAGGTCTCCTTCTATTATTGTTTGTCAAAACTGGCGGCAGAAACCCAAAAATTTTTGGTTGAGGGACACTAATTCAAGAAACACTTAACCTGCCAAGAACAAGCACATGTTTGCAAACAACCAATTTATGCAAATAAATAGTTTTCGTGAAAATGTGTGGGCAACTGCACCCACAAGTCCACATGTGCTTCTGCCACTAGTCAAATTGAGTACCAAAACTGGTCTATTCCAATTCAGAATTAAAAAATAATATTTTATTTAGAAAAATAGGTAGCAACAAAAGAAAAAAGTTGGAAAAAAAAAGCATGGAAAGTTGCGACGTTAAGTCAATTGAATCAGACCTTGCATCAATTCTAGGAGAGTCTCTTCTGATTTTAGTTTCTCACTAAGCGTTGATTGTCGGCAGAGTTCGGTAACTCATGATATTAGCAACATAGCTTGGAACTGGGTCCCCAACTTAATTCCTGACTGTAAATGAATTGTGATCTTAAACCAAAGATAAGTCATAAAACTTCTTTTTCTGTAAATTTTGGCACTCAGTTTCTTTTAATTCAATCGGTCCTTATCCTGGGGGACGAATTTGTGCTGGTCAACCGAACTATTGGTTCGATATAAGATTCAAAAAATTTGACAAGGATAGACGAAAATTAAACGTCCACAATGGAAACCATGACAAAGTGTCGATTGAATAGGCAGCGGCATGATTCAAATTTTATAGCATTACAATTTTAATTTTACTGAAACCAAAAGTAAAATTGATGTGCTAACACAATTTTCAGTGGTTGTATTTTGTAGAAGATCTGTTGATGGCAAGGAAAACTCCTCAAATCAGAGAATCAAGAACACGAAACCGCACAAAATGCATAACAGTACAATGGTGCAATTGAAACACCATGTCAAGCTCCACCAAGAGATAGAACGAAGAAAATGGCAGCACAAAGCACAACTTCAGCCTGCCGGAGAATTCTTTTCCAGGAACATAACTTAACTGCTATGGGTAGGGTGACTAAAGAGTTCCATACATCCCATTATGTTGGTTTTAGTTGACTCTCCTGCAATTGAGCCTCACTTCACCTTGGGTTCCGGTGAGCGGGTTGAGATTTCCCATCTTGATCATGGCGTTGGCGAGGTCATTGCTGAAGGTGTTGGCATCGTTGCTGTAGGTGGTGACGATGGAGTCTGTGGCGCCGCCGTTGAAGAGGACCTGGTCGGAGTGGAGGAGCCCCCTTCTGTTGATGAGCCCCTAGAAGTAGTTATTGTCGAAGGTGTTGGGGTGCTTGTGTTGTGTTCTTTTGTTGTGTCATTCACAGGAGCACAAGAAGAAGTTATGCAGGCAGGTCATTCCTTTTGCTAACAGTGGTATCAAAGCCAGGTCGATTGTGTTGTCGTGATTGCTGGTAAAAGTGCAAAAGAGAATCCTGCAAGGTAAAGTCTGCACATAACTTGTTCGACAAAATTTCTGTGGGAAATTTTTGTTCATTATGGCTAATGGCGTGTCCACTTCGAATATTTTTTAATCGTTCATACCTGTATTTAGTGGTGATAATTATGGTTTTTGGAGCATAAAAATGAAGACTTTCTTTTTGTCACAAGATCTTTGTGATTTAGTTGAGAATGGCTATATAGAAAGTGCAAAAAACTCAAAACAATGAGAAAAGACAGTTGAATCAAGAAAGCAACGGAAGAATGATTCAAAAGTCTTGCTTGTTCTTCAACAAGCTGTAAGTGAGACTATCTTTCCTCGAATTGCTGGTGCGTTTAAATGAAGCTTAGACTATTCTCAAGCAAGAATATCATGGTGATAAGAAGGTAATGAAAGTGAAACTCCAATTCCTCCGTAAATTTGAGTTTGCACAAATTCTAAAACTCAAGCTCAAGAAACAAATTAGAAGATGGTAGGAAACTTGAACGGAGATGGTCTTGATTTTTCCCGGATCTCCTAAGTCATGTACCATTAGGCATTAAGTTGGTGAGTGGTGATTGTTTCAAAATCAGACTCATTGGCCAATAGAATTGTAGAATTGAAGACCTTTGGAAGAATCCTCACTAAAAAATTAAAAAAAAAAACAGGTTTTTATTGACTTAAACATAACGCGAGTTGTAAACCCCAATAATCAAAGGTAAAAGTTTTGCTGACGAAATGCCTGACTCGAAGGCAGGCGTTAGTGACAAGTCCTTGATGAAACATTTACTGACGTTCTGCAGCACATCAGTAACTTAATTTTTGTTTGATTTTCTCAGTTTTGCAATCCCAGAACACATCATGTTGTGACGCGCGTTTCAATCAAATGAGCCCATATATAGGTACTGGATTCATGATCATAACGTCCCATTTAGATAAGACTACCAGTCACATTATTAAAATTCAATCTATAAGCACGACTCCTTATAAATGCAGACATAAATGACATCTACTCTTTAAGACAGAGATTTTCTATTGAAAAAAATATGAAAGTGCATGATTTGATTTAGACCCCTATCCTCTCTATTTGCCTTTGTCTAAATCAAACCATTTATATTGATATTAGAGTTAGAACAAGGGAAAAATTGCTGAATCCAGTTCAAACCTTCTTTTATGTACAAATTAGACATCAATAAAAGGAAAAAGTTGAAAAAAAAAATAATCATAGAAGCATGCCTGCATCAGTTTGAGAAGTCTTTATTTGATTTTAGTTTTCTTACTA
The DNA here is from genome assembly GCF_008831285.2 of Nymphaea colorata. Taxonomy (NCBI): domain Eukaryota; kingdom Viridiplantae; phylum Streptophyta; class Magnoliopsida; order Nymphaeales; family Nymphaeaceae; genus Nymphaea; species Nymphaea colorata. The sequence continues at coordinate 18,723,488 of NC_045146.1, read as the reverse complement.
AGCAACTTAGCTTGGAAACGGGCACCAACTAACTAATTGGTAGCTCTATTTTGCTATCGACATTCATTGGGTCGTCGCTCTGCTCGCAATTTCCACCGGTTTCAGGTCTCAACCTCAATCGAAGTGTTCAATCTTGGGTGCTGCACGGGACAAAATATAAGGAGCTGAATGGGAGCAAGAAACTGGAGGCAACGTTTGTTTGCAGGAACACTGAATTCTTGGAACATAATGTTCTCTTTCTGTCAGAAAGAGCCGAATTTCTTACAGTGTGTACTTTGGAGGGCATTTACAACAGTAACAGTATGTTAGTGCTTAATAATTAGAACAGATTTGTAGAACATCTTTTATTCGCCTTGAATTAGAACATATACATTCTCCGAGGCTTCAATGGTCCAAACAACAGACGGGCAAGCCTCGAACATGGCAGAAAATTCAAAGCTAAGGCCCACCTGCCTTTAAAGGATGCATGGCAAGCGATAACTATCGTCCATCTGGACCCAATAATTATCCATTTTTAACATTATGTTCATGCATCCCTGGAATGGTCAAAGGCACAAAAGCCACACGAACTGCTTCGACTAATTAAGACTTCGAAGTTCCTATATTTTAAATCTTTGCCCGTAGTTTTCAGCCCATTAATATAATGTGTGTGCCTGTGCGTGTATATATATATATATATATATAGACAAAAGTTTCCATATTCTATATCTTTGTTAGTAGTTTGCCGCCTATATATATATATATATATATATATATATATATATATATATATATATATATATATATATATATATATATATAGCAAAGCTTTAATGCTATAAGATCCATTAGTTTTTTAATAAATAAAGTACATTTAAATATTATAAAAATGGTCATTGATCACTTAATATATGTTTGATATAAATTATTCAAAAATTTTATTCTTTAAAGTTTGATTCCAGCAAAGATGCTTTCATTTTATGTTTCAAACAGTCTAGTTTTCGATATATATATATATATATATATATATATATTCCCATCATTTTGACGAGCTCTAGTCTATACATAGTAGCCTACACAGACCCACAAAATTTTGTTTATTCCTACATTAATTCTTCAGCTAAAAATTTATGGCTCTGCCAGTGAAGTTGCCCTTACAGAATTTCATTTGGCGCTATCCTACCAATGAATACACTAGCCCGTATAGGGCCTCTAATTCACAACAAGACCTCACAACTTCGTCCGGAAATAAACTGAAATCAGTATGTCATCCGGCAACTGACCGGATCACACACGGCACTCGTTTGAACAGACAACATAATTGGGCAACACAACAAGCTGAAGCAGGGGGGCAACCATGAAATCGTAATTCCAATGGAAACTTTTTATTCAATCGTAAATGTTTAATTAATAATTGAACTAATTAACAAGTTACTATGAGAAATGGCCGCCAAATATGATACGGGTAAAACATTTAAACAAATAAAAATGGGCGTGTGCTGCGCCGCCATCTTCACTCGGAGACATGTTTTTGAAGTCTTTTCCAAGTCAATCTTGTTCGGATGCTTACTTTCGACTAAGCTCTGTCGACGGAGAAAATGGCGTCCACCGGACTTTTGGCAATATTCTGTATCGAAACATACACTTTCACACTACCTTGTTGCAGATTTCCGTTTGTTTTTTTGCCTTTTCGTTACTACGATAAGAAGAATAGTTGGCAGTCGTTGGGAATCAAAAATTATGGTGATGGGTTATAAATATGTAAGTTCATAGTTAAAAGATAGCACTAATACGAAAATATGTAAACTTGTGGTTGAACTATTTGCGAAACCAATACGAAATGGGTTCATTCGGCAAACATTATTTTGCCTTTGTGGAATGAATTTTTATAAGCCAACCGCGAGGTATCCGGTGCGCAGGAGGAAATTTCATTGCCCGAGTGAAGACCAATGCTCCTTCTCTAATGAATTGTTTAGTAATATGGAGGTCAAATATCCAAGCTGATCAGCACTGGGATACGGGGAGTTTTCTTACTATATGTATCGTTTGCTGTCATTTCTGCTAAGAGTTTCGCCTCTGGGGAACGTAGATTTGTCATAATGTCATTGGTGACACTTTCTCATGAATGGGATGATCCATTCATACAACATATCAGATTAGTGCCTCGTCTGTGGGTGGTGATAGATCGGCTATTGCATTCTGCTGCTATTCTTCACACACCTCATGAGTCATGACAATTTCATCTCATCTCAAGTCGCAACATCTCAGAGCATGGGGAGATCAGTCGCAACATCTTTAATCACTATATAAGAATATTGCTTTTTGAAGACGGCCAGGGCCGTCGGAAAAGAACCCGGAAAGCCATCGAGAATTGAATTACCGACGGCTTTAAAGTTCCCATCGGCAAATTTCTGTTCTTGGAAAGGTGCATTTGATCTTGCGTGTTAGACCAAAGTGATCAAATATACCCATGTGACTTAGGTGGAAGGCTGTCAACTGCAACAAACTTAATATAAACTATCATTTGGGCATTCACCTTCTTATCCAATTCCAAGTTGTACAATGCTGGCCCAGCATTTGCTTAGAGCGGCTCACTGGAGGCCTGCTACCTCTATCATTGTCTCCTAATACCACTTCAACTAAATCAGGCTGTGAAAGTTACATTAATCTTCTAAATCTTTTAACAAGAATAACGAACGCTTTTAAACTTAAAAGGATGATATAGGTAATGATAAAAAGCTTGATGGGAGGACGGTATTCAATTTAAAGTTCGTGTCTGATAGTTTTACCTAAAATTGTTTGAATCAGGAAAGACCAATTCCAACCACAATAGCCACACCCGTTGAGCTTTCTGCCAAAGAAAATGTTAACGGCAGAGGTTCAAAGAATTGCATCTGACATTATGTTCTGAAATTTGCACCTCTTTCATACTAAAATAGGTAGTAGAAAGTTTGCAGATCAAATTCCATTCCTCAGTAAATTTAACCGTTGTCCTTTCTCCATGTGCATCCAAAAAAAAAACAAACAAAGAAACAAAGTGGACATGAATTTTATTCTTGGATGAGTATAGCAGCTGACAATTTTGGCTAGAAAAGCTAGCAACCATCAGCATCCTCCAAACGTTTTTTCTGGATTTAAGTACTCAGACAAGCAACATTGCTTCTGAAGCTAGAAACATATTCTTCAATGGGCAAATACCACTGATTACAAAACTGAGTTCACTAATCCCACAGATCCCATCACAGTATCACTAGTCCGGCCATGTTACAGTGGTGTAGCAAAACCTGTAATGAAATAAAAGAGGTGATTCATCCAGCTGAGATTAAAGTAAAGGCCAATCAAATTATAATGCATGGAAAATCATCCAATTGTAGACCATCTTCTGGAATCATATGAACTGTCAAAACCGGACAGGTAAGAATCCAAGAATGCAATATAGCATATAACATTTTTAATACGTAACAAAGACTGTTCTCTGAAAATCTACTATTGATTATCTAGCACATATGACAAACTAAAGTTGCTGTGCAGAGAGTAGATTACAGTGTGGTCAAAAGTGTCGTCAGGCGCCCACCTAGGTGCTGGGCGATAGCTTGCCTAGGCCAAGGTACCTAGGTGCCTCAAGATCTTTTAAAAAATTTTAACGCTACAAATTTTTTTTATTCTGCTAGTTCAATCTTCTAGTATATTGTTTGAGGTAGAGGAACTTCAAAAACCCCACCATTTACTTTCTTCCCTCTTCTTTTCTCTTCCTCATATAATCTGCCAATTAGAACCCACTAGGCCCTGAGTAGAGCTTTTTCTGGGCTAGAGCTTTTTCTGGAATCTGTCGCCTAGTACGGCCTAACATATTTATCCAAAAAGACAGATTCCGAAAAAAAGGTCAAAAAAAAAAGGACAAAGAACATTAACTGACAATGAATAGGCATGCACACATTAGTTATCTAGTAACTAAAGATTCTGAGTCAATGTTGTAAAACCTTCTTTTCATTGCATCAAATTGGTTTACAAAAGGATTTGGAAATGAGCTTGAATCATATTATAAGAAAAAAGAACCATACTGTTTATTCATGGCACATTGGTACTCTTTTTACTCAGGAGAAGGGGGAGCACAAAAAGATACAGGGAAGAAGAATAATTAAAAGGAGGCAGTAGACACAACAGTCAACAGGAAAATCTCTGGCAAACTATAGTTTTGGCAAATAAATCCAGCAAGGCAGCGATAGAAGGGTGGACTCTTTCACCCTTACGGTTTGGCATGTGTGTTAGAGCAGGTTAATAGGAAGTGCCCAATGCCTCTCCCCTCTTATGGAATGGATCAAGGTCTCGGTCAAAGTGTAAGAACTCAACGGGACCTCAAATACATATAAGGAAAGGTCAGGTCCTGCTGAGTTTTTACTCTTTCATGTCTACAGTATGATTCATCTGATTACTACAGGGCAGATCTCAATTCGAACTATGCGCCCTCGAAGAAAACACCAATTAAACCAATCACAAGAATACCAGTTAGAGTGCCTATCAGTATCAGCCAAAGAGGAATCCTTCCAGTAGAATCAGCCATTTGTTCATCAAGTGGTCATCCTATAGACATAAATAGTCATGGATAGCTATGGTATGATATCCTTCCAAATAAGAAAAGAGAATTTCCTTTCTTTCTCTCATTGTAGAAATAATTGGAACATAAACAGTGAGTACAAAAATGAGTAATAACCCCAGTAGGGACTGGTAAGACTCAATTCAACATTTTGTTAGTTTGGATTTGGTTGTGGAAGAAGCAGTTTAAGAAAACATAGACCTGGGGAGGATTGTCCAATTTGGATTGAATATGCCAATCCAACCCAAGCTTTACCAATTCAGATGAAAATCTGTTGATTCAGTATCACCCCCCATGCCCACCCTCCACACTCACTACAGATTCTTTACTGAACTGGGGTGCACACATACACACACACACAGGAACACATTGACATATAGACACAGCTGCTAATTGGAATAAATTTGTAATAGTCCAACCTGTCAGCATAACACCAAGCCTTGCTCATATTCGAAGATATATCTTTTACATGAAAAGCCTTTGTGTACAGAACCATTGTTCAACACAGAGCTTGAGAATACATCAAAATATGTATGTATATTATATATATATCTATATATATATGTGTGTGTGTGTGTGTGTGTGTGTGTGTGTTATCAGGCAAAGCAAAAGTAACACCAACCAGAAGCTGTCAAAAGTTTGCAACCAAAACATATCAAATTTAGCAACCACATGTCACACAATGCTTTCAACAAGTATCATTCGGATAAGGTAGTATGCTTAAACTACAATTCTTGCTCCTGGACAGAATATCTACATATATCATTGATAAGCAAAATTGAGACTCCAAACTTTTTTACCAGCAGCTAAGGGTCTCTATGATGAACATACCTTAAAATGCTGGGAATCAGCTTGGTTTGTTTAGTGCACCTACCAAAACCAGCCCATATTAAAGCATGATGAGCTAAAAGAAAGAAAAAGTTTAACTTCGAAGGTAACAGGCATATGTAACACAATTCAAATAGTTATAAATTAGCACCATTATCCATGAAATCCATAAAGAAAACAAATTATTAGAACATAAAAATAAATTCAAGTAACTGGTGATCATAAGAAAAATATACACATAACAGAATGGCGAAAGCGAAGGAAACAACCAGGATTTAAGTCATTTCATCAATCAGGAATAAATCCAAAAACAAAATCATGAAAGGCAGCAAAGGGAGACCCAAGGGAAGAAGAAGAAAGCAAGGATGGTACCTTCTGACAGCCACCCCCAGTTCCTAGACTTCACAGAAAGCATGGAAGTCATCAAAGCCGTTGCAGTTGCGGTGTGCAGAGGCATCAAAGAAGAAACAGGACCCAAAACTCTAGGAAGGCTACAGCAAAGAAAGGAATAGGGGAATTTCAATAAAATCAACTCAAAGTCAAGCTCTAACAGGAAAAACTGGAGAGGCATATACCAACGAAAGCAGAAGCGACTATTCTTCCAACCCAAACAGGGAAGCAGTTAAGAATTAAACAGCACATTTTCTAATAATGGCTTTTCGTGGAGCGCTAAAGAGAATCTGGTGGTACGGGAAAGAACAGAGAAACAAGAGTGGTGAAAGGATCCTAACATGTTATAAGGAAAAAAAGAGAAAAAGGAAGATCGATGGCTGACCATGAGACATTGGACTGCCGCCGCAGGAGAGGGAAGCGAGCGACTGATGGGGAGGAGGCAGTCACACCGGTGCTTCTCGCTCCGATGAATGCCCTGCAGCTGCTGCTTCCTAACGAGGAACGAACCACTCTCCTGGCACAGGCAGCGGATGCCATTTCGCTCGCCTTTCTCCAGTTCGCGATTCCTTTTCTTCTTAGGAAGGAGACTTAGGAAGGAGACAGAACAGAAGGCAGAGACCTTGCGTGCTAAAACCCTCTCAGCTGAGTCAGCTCAGACTCGCGTGGGGTTCATTGGATCTGAACTCTGTCTGTAGGAATACAATTCTTCTATGAACTTTTTGTTTTGCACTAAGATTTTTTGCACATTTCTCGGAATTTTGTGTGTAGAAAGGAATGCAATTTTTTTGGTTGATTATCTCATTTTCTTTTTGAGCAGCTAATGTAGGAATGCCTACAACGGTGGTTTGATTCTTGTAATTCTTATTATCTTTGCATAATAATTACTATCTTTTCTTAGTTTTATGAGATTGAGCGCTAATACCAAGTTGAGGGATTCCACTTAAAGCAAGGTCCATGTTTGGACCATAGAATTAAGGGGAAAGAGTTAAGGGTGGTCATTGGGCCGGGCCACCGTAAGGGCTGATCTTGCCCGTCCCAGCCCCGTCGGAAAGCATGGGTCTCGGCTTAGGGGCACGGCCTATTTAAAATTAAAAAATATTTTTTTAATTATAAAATAATTTTTTAAAATAAAAAAATATTTATTAATAATAAATATATATTATTAAAGAAAAAAATAAAAAATAATTTTTTAATCTAAGTAAGCTGAACCCGACCGCCGCCGGGCCGGCCTATCGGGCCCAAGCCCGATCTGGCCGGCCTATTGGGCCCAGGCTCGAGTCGGATCTGGCCGGCCTGACGCGGGCTTGGGCCCGGCTCGGCCCATTAAAAAATAAAAAATAATTTTTTAATTATAAAATAATGTTTTTAAATATAAAATATATTTAATAATAATAAATATATATTTTAAAACAAAAAATAAAAAAAATACTTTTTAAATATAAACGGGCTGACCCGAACCGACCTACCGGGCCAGATTTTTCTCGGCCCAGGCCCGAGCCCAATCGGGCCGGTTCGACACCCACCCTTAGGAAAGAGGGGCCTTTGGCTCTCACTCTCATGCTTGAATTTAGAAAATTAAGAAAAAAAATTGTAAATGATGATAGTATGCACCAAAATCCTTTTTTATTTTTTGTTACGGAAATGTTATGCAATAAAAAATTAAGTTATTTCTCAATTTCTTCTTTATAGGAAAATAGTTGGTCATCATTACTAACAAACAGCCAACTTAGCAGTCAATTATTTTAAAAACCCTGGTTGTGTTTCTATCAATATTTGGAAGCATTTTTTATTATTACCAAATTGTTAATTGTTTTGGTGTATGCACACAATGGTGTGGTATCCAAAATAGGGAAGTACTTACCTGGAATTAGAGATGTATAGTGAGCCGAGCCAACTCAACTTGACTAGAATTCAACTATGTAAGCTTGACTTGAGCCTTGCTCCTTTAATAAAGGAGATGAACTTGAGTTTGAGTTGAAATTCGAGTTATAAACAGGGGCGGAGCCAGGATTTTCTTCAAGAGCAGGCCAATAGTCCAACCACTGGATCTAGGTAGGGCCAAATTAAATTCAAATCCAAAAAATACATTGTATAATTAAAAAATTATATTTTTTCAATGTAAATTTTTTTTTTCATTGGTCAGGGTGGAGCCATGGCCTAGGCATCCCCCGGTTATAAACAAGTCGAATTCGAGTTAGACGAGTTCAACTTTGTTTGCCATCTTCAAGGGCATATCAGTAATTTGTAATAATTTTTATCACACGTTTTTTGGCGGATTTCGGCTTCATTTGAAAAAAGAAAAAAGGAATCATGTAATACCATCTTACGAGTTGAGCTCAAGCTTGGACTCGATTTACTAAGTCGAGCTCAAGCTTGGACTCAAGTTGAGCGCGGAGTCCACTTGAGTTTGAAAAGAGCAATATATGAATCAAGCTGAGCTCTCTCATTGTACATTCCTGCTTGGAACTCGAAGTTCTAATCCTCAAAAGGTTAGATTAGTTTAAAGTAAGAGACTTTGGCTGTTGTGCTTAGCCTCCAAATTTTCTGTTAAGACAGTTTAGTATGTAAAGTTTAATTTCTTAAAACGCTTGCTGTTGAAAACTTATCATGGTTATCTTATTTACTGTTGGATAGTAACATGTGCTCATATATTCACATGCTTAGAGTTTTCAAAATTAAGATTGATATAAATATAAATTGCAATTTGCATTCCCTTATTTTCATTGACATAAAACACTTGAAGAAAGCATATTTTGAGAAAGCTTTTATGCAGGGACTCGTTCGTAGTTCTTTGTCTATGATGACGCGCTGTTAAATGCAACATTGTTTCCATTTACATTGAACCTGAATTGATGCTCTACATATGGTTGTTCATATACTGATACAAAAAATGTATGAATTTTCAAGAAGAGAGAAATCTTGGCCACACTCAGATGCCAGATCGAAAGATTAAATCTGCAGGTATTAAATCCTTCTATTATTTTTGGATGAGATGGACGACAATTTCACTAGAAATATAATGAGAAACACACAAATAGGCTTTATACATATATATTATTGAATAAATAATATTTAGAAGTTGTAGCAAACAAACATGGGGCGGAGATAGGTGAGAGCTCCGTGGGGCATATGCTCGAAGCTCATTCTATGAAAGCTTAATTTAATGGTTGAATTTAAGTGGATCTATATCTAATTATATAAGACAGTTCCACAAGACCCGGGGCTGGCTGACCAATTGAAACTTTATTAACTATATGTCTGGCTTCGCCCCTGCAAACAAAACGATCTTCTATAAAAAATAAATATAGGAAAAACCAAGTATGGTTCATGTACTACATTATACTCACATTCCACATTGACCTTTCCTTATTTTCACTTGCTTAGTGTAACTTAAAATTTTAATTATTTAATACAATATAAGATGCCTCAAGAGACGAAAAATGAAAGAAAAAACAAAGTATCTCCCAGGTTTTCAAAGAAATTTCAAATATTACATTTTTGTTATGGCTTTTGACATTTCTTTTGTCAGTGGTCCAATGTGTGTTTTTTATAGGTTGCACACCTTGAAGCGGACCTAATGAAATAATCAAATGAAAAACCATACGAAATAATACATATCAAAACTTAAGACAAACTGAACTGCTAAAACTGAAGACAACAAAACGCTTAGCATCCAAATCAAATATTCTATAATAAGTCATCCATGGATGAATAAGATTAACACGTAACTTTTGATCATGGAAACTATAAAATATATTTTGATATTAGTATTTTTTTTTTTTTTGAAAAGGGTAGGTCGTCTTTTGATCTAGATTGGATCCATGATGATACCCATCGAAACTGGACTGCATACTTGGATTAGGATCTAGTGCAAAGCTTAACAAGGATCCAAATCAGATCCAGCTGATAAACTCATGAACCCTTGGCTTTAGGGCTGTACATAAATGGAGCGGAGCTCGAGCTGGACACTCGACTTGACTCATATATTGCTCGGCTTGAGCTCGACTCAACAAACAAGGTCTGGATTCAAATTTGACTTGTTTTACCAATGTTTTAGTTGACTTATCTCTTTCTTAGGTTTTACTTCTAAAAAAAAAAGAGAATAACTTAAATTAAATAAGCTTAATTTAATTTAATTTAATTTAATTTAATTTAATCAAGTTCACATAATTCTAACTCGACTTATTTATAAACTTGAGTTTTCAGTTGAAGTTCCAATTGGTCGAGCTCGAGCTTGAGTGAAGCGAGTTCGAATCGAGCTCGACCAAGCCCAAGTGCGTTAACGCTGCTTACCGCCTTACCTGCTCCTACGCATCGCACGATTTCGATCGAGACGGGTCAGAGCCGACACGGCCCATAAGGTTGTACACTACCGTAATATCTCTTAAGAACGAGGCGAATTTCTCGCTTGTCTTTTTTTAGCCCATTAGGGCTCTCTTTTTTCTCTTCGCTTTCTCTCCGCGGCAGTGTTCAATCCAGCAGCAGCCGACGCAGCAGGAGGGGAAGCTGCTAGAAGAAGCTTGCTGAAGAGGAAGAGGACGGCACCTTCGCATTTCTACCGGTACCAATCTCTCTCTCTCTTTCGTCCCGCCATTTCTCGGAGTCTTTCCGGGCGATCATCAGTATTGCCTGTTTTTTTCAGAAGGGGGTAATTTCTTTCTGTCAGCAGATAGATAAACAAAGAAAAACATTTATATTAACGCATTTACGATTTCTGTAAATTCTTTTTTCGATCGTTTTATATGGTTATAGTTTTCATTTCGGTGGATTTTATTGTAAACCCTACGGCGGATAATAAATCCTAGGACGTGCGAACGAATCCTAGCGTGTGAAGTATGTAATGATGCTTAGATATCTCTGCCTTTGGTTTTTCTGTCTGTGTGTCTTTTTCCCTGGACGTTCTCAATATGCAGTTCCTTTTCTTCCTGTTCATGAAACGTCAGGATTTTTCTTCTCTGTTTTTCATATGTTTTATCTTTCATGAACCAGGATTTTGAGGTTCTTCAAGTTTTTTTTTTTTACCAATTTATATACTATTTGTCAATGGGCTGAGCCTCTTCTTTTTTATAGGGACTCAGATCGGAGCCAAGATGAAATATAATCCAAGTAAGAATGTCGCTATTCTTTTTGGTACTTCATGGATTACTTTGTTCCCAACTGTAAGAGAATGCCAACATGGTTTTGTACGTTTGTTCGGTGGTCAGGAGTCACAAGCTCGAGGAGGAAGTGCCGGAAGGCACACTTCACCGCACCTTCAAGTGTCAGGCGTATTCTCATGAGTGCTCCTTTGTCACCGGAACTTCGTAACAAATATAATGTAAAACTTCTCTCTCTGTCTCTCTCCCTTTTTCATGTGTGGATGCACATGCTTGAATATTTTGTCTTCGTTATCGAAGAATGAAGTCATTTGTTCTATTAAAAGATTTAAAGACAACATCATTCGCAGATGCGAATACTAATTTCTGAGTTTGTTCTTCATAAACACTTTTAAAAAAATGCTTCAGGGAAAAGAAAACATGTAGGCGCGTTGGTTGGTTTGTGTTACAAATATCATCAGTGTCACAGATATTGCAATTTTTTCAAATATATTCTTGTAATATTGGCAAAACAGACAACGAATTTTTTTTTTCCATATTTAACCATGTTTTTGTTGGAAGTTAACAGAAAACTCATTGTGTATATATATATATATATATATATATATATATATATATATATGTGCACCAGAATCTTCTTTGGAAACCTTGATTACGATATTTATCAGAATGATCATGCTTTCTTTTTTCTTGATCACAAAAAACTACCAATTGTTATTGGCCTATGTCTGAATGTACAATACGCTAACGATAATGCATTTATTAGTGATACTAGTGCAAGAAGTCGTGAAGTTTCTCTGTCTTTAAAGGGCTTATAAAAGGGAATATTCTTCATGGATGCAACATGGGGTGATTTCTGGGTTCCGTCATAATTTATAAGCAATACAAAAGAATTTGGTGGGAAAAGAATGCGTGGGTGCGTCTGGATGTTTGTATTGTTTGTATGTTTTCATTTCTATGATCACAAAAATGCTTTAATATATTGAAGGATCCTATAGGAAATGCTTTTTCACTATCCTCCAGGTTCGATCGGTTCCAGTTCGCAAAGATGACGAGGTGCAGGTTGCTAGAGGAACATTCAAGGGAAGAGAAGGGAAGATTGTTCAAGTTTATAGAAGGAAGTGGGTTATTCACATTGAGCGTATCACGAGGGAAAAAGTTAATGGTATGCCTGTTTTTACTTTTTAGTTTACGTTGCAGTCTTCCAGAAGGGCAATGCTCTGTTCAAGTGTTAGTCAATGCTTATCAATTAGATACTGCAGTACATGTCTTTTTTGCTTTGTTGTTCTTTTGTGTCTAGAATGATATGAAACTGAGAAGGTTCAAGAATCTCAAAGTCAATTCGTATTTGCTCTAATCCTCTACCATCTTAATTATGTGGTCAATCTTTAAGTTGGGTGACAAATAATAGGACCATGTTTTCTAGAACATGAATAAGAGGAACTTTCATTGCTCGCACAAGTTTGGTTTCGTTTAATTTTTTTTTTATAATTAGATCACCAACCTGTAAGAATACTTTATCCAATGCAATCTCATTCGACCTTTTTAACAAAATTGCCTGACCTGAATTTTAGTCCATGTCAATATTGATTTTGTTGTATCCAGTATCCATTCTGTATGTGATGCCCTTTTTTAGTTTGAGAAAATGGTGTCTTTAGGTATACTGAAGTCTGCTAATTCTGGTGAATGTGCCACCTCTCTTGGTAGTCTAGTAGTTAATAATTTTTCCCAGCCACAAAAGCCTTATAAGGAATACACGTGTGTGTGTATTATATATCACTCTTAGTTTTTGACTGCTATAAATGTAATATGCTTAACGTTCTGCATTAATCATTAAGCATGATCCGCTGTAAGTTTGATGTGATCTGCTAGTAAAAGAAATGGTATTGTAGGCTGTGTCCCTCTACCTCTTTTTGATAAATATTTGTCATTTCAAAGTTACAGCTTTGTTGTGAAAAATATATAGGTACGACTGTGAACGTTGGCATAGATCCTTCAAAGGTCATGATCACCAAGCTGAAGTTGGACAAGGACCGGAAGGCCTTGTTAGAGAGGAAGGGGAAGGGCAGAGCCGCAGAGAAGGGAAAAGGCAAGTTCACTGCAGAAGACGTTGCTGCGTCTCTTCAAGGCGTCGACTAATCGTAGGGCAAAGCCTCTTTCACCGTTCGTGAATTTTCCTGTAGCTTGATTGCAGCAAGAGATAAACGATAGAGCGCGTAGGCAGCTAAATGTTGAGAGTCGAGACCCTATTTGTTGCTTCTTCTGCTTCGTATGCATCAGGTTGTTTTGGTATTCATTTGCATTTTTGAACCTCTTGTGTTTGGACGATTGATTACGTGACGGCTTTACGTTTTTTAATATCTTTTTTTCTCTCCCGGATGCCATTAATTGATGTTATTTCCACCGGAAGGAAGCCATGGGGAGCCAAAGAGGCTTTTGGTCTAGATATGTCGAACCGAGTCAGAACTTTCCTCTTTGCTACGGATTTTGCTTGGGTAAATTCTACATGGCATGAAATGCCATATATTTAATATCAGGTTTTCATGGGGTGGAATAAAAGTTCTATATCCAATATGTTCATTATTTCATCAAATTAAAGTATGTTTCAATGTATAATAATTAAGCTTGCAGTTGAGGGAATACAGGTGTTTCGTGAAGGTCAGGGTATTTGGATTGTGATTTTGACATGAGGCATGAATTTGAGTGTTCATTAATTCTGCTGCAGCATCTTCAAAGTGCTGAATTTTATTGCGTTAATCTTCAAACTGCATTAATATTTTCCAATTTTATATACAATTGATATGTAGCGATGAACGTACATCGCATAAATTATATTTATTATTACTAAGTGCTTCAATATTTTTGTCTGTACTTTTTTTTTTATCTATTACGGTTGGAAGCCTAAAGATTTGTTGATTTAATTCGGTTACTGAAGCCCGAGTGGTTTCGGATTAGTGAAATGAGAATTCCAGTCCCAGTGGGAATTCGACTGCTCGAGTGAGAGCTAAAGCTTCCCATACTTTCACCGCAGATCAGTAGTACATTACCGTGTGCCCATTCATACTAGACTTTGCACTAAAATTTATTCATACTGACTTCCATGTTATTGTTGGAAACTCATTATTTGTTTGTTTGCCACACACTAGTTTTATGATTGATTGCTCAATGAACAACTGGCCATTGTTGATCGATGTTTGTCAAACCCCTCCCTTTGGTTCGTGGTTAGAATTAGGCTGCTACATATTTCATATAAGCGTCCGTAAGTCGTATTAGAAAACCAAATATCTGACACTTTTACATCGTATCCAATATAAATACATATTACACTTAATACAACCACTAAAATTGAAGTCCACTCAGCATCAAGATCAAATATTCAATGGTAAGTTGTCATAAGATTGATATGCATAAGGTTTTGATTGTACAAAGCATAAAATGTGTTTCATATTAGTTCAAACAGAAAACATCAATGACAGTTCTCTTGTTTCACAGCATTTCTCTCTTTGTTTTCATAATCTGATGGGTATATCATAGTTGATCATGCTGATGAGTCGGTGAAGGTGAAAATGCGGTCATGAGATTGATTCTTGTATGTGTTATTTTGAATAGACAACATTCTGGTTAATGGGTGTATATGACAAGCATCTGTACCTCCTCCCTGGGAAAAACAAAGAAAACTATGAAAAAAACAACCTCAAGTTTGTATGCCAAAATAAATGTAATGAACTTTATATATAATATTTCTCAACACAGGCTACTCATGTCCATATAATGGTTTCATTGGTTTCTGCAAACCTTGAGAACGTCTTCGAAGGATGGTCCCGAGACGCCGGTATTGAGACGAGACGTCCCACTCGTTGATTCAAACATAAGATAGGCAATGAATTTGACAACAGCAATCACTCGTTGCTCGCATTAGATGCTCGTGCTCACCCGGTCGACTCGAATACGGGTGTAGATTCTCTAGAACGTAGCGTTCAAGACATGCTTCGTCTGAAGCCCATTGTCTGGAGTACGCAATCCCGAGATGTCCCGTCCCTTTGTTGAAACGTGCCCAGAACCTGAAAGTCGTCCTCATCACTCCACTTAACATATTTCAATTGGCCATCTAAACTCTTTACTTTCCACCCAAAAAGAATACAAGACAACACAATCAATCATTTAACTAACCTCTTTTATAATTCCTTTAATATTTTCCACAATGATCAATACAAGACAAAACGTTATCCTAACAAGACATTTACATGTAAGGGTTAAGATTATATTTGAATTCGAAAACAAAAGTAAGGTTCAAATTTGGACAAGCACCCGATCCGGACCCGGTTCCGGACCGCCTCGTGCCGCATCGGCCAATCATCACAAGCCAAGCGAAAATAAAATTCCAAATGCGTACGGGGCATGATTGCCATAATGAAAATACTTTGATGGCATTTTAGACAAGTTTCGCACGGAACTCCCGCTCGGAGCCGTATATAAAGGCCCTCACCGCGGGGGAAGAGAAATGGGCGAGGGAGAGAGAAAGTGACTATGTACTCGTCAGAACCCTCGTGAGGAACAGAGAAGGACGAAGAAGCAAGCAAAGCAAAGCGCAGAGACGAAGAACATTTTCAGAGAGAGAAAGTTTAATTCCTTTCTGAAGCCCCCACATCTCTCTCGCTTTATCTCTTTCATTCTCTCTCGTCTACGTAGATATATCTGTCTAACTAGAGGAGTGCAATGGAGCCGGTGGTGGATCAGGCGGCGGCAGTTGCTCCTCCTCCGCTGGAGGTCGAAGGGTCCGCGGAGATGGACGCGTTGATGGAGCGGGCGCAGAGCCTGATGGCGAGAATCACTTCGTCGCAGCACAACCCCAACCCTAGAGTCCTCCACGCCCTTGCCTCCCTGCTGGAGACCGAAGAATCGAGGTTCGTCCTCCTCTCCTTCCTCTCGCCTTCTCTTGAATGTTCTGCTCGGCTTTTTTCTGTTAGGGTTTTGAATCCCGGATTGCTTGTTCGCTGTTTTTTTTGTTCACGATCACGTCTGGGTTGATGGAGGCTGGTTTCTCTAGGGAGAGCGTGAGCATTCTCTTCGAGATTGTTTTTATAATAGACGAACGCGTCTTCTCTTCTCTTGTGTTGACCTTAGTTTCATCCGTTTGTAAAAGAGTTGATGGGGAAGTTTTTGTACTAAGTGTTGCGATGAGTGTGTGTTGTGAGGGTTTCTCAGGGGGTTACTGAGCTAGTATGGGCGTAGGCATTTGAACGTGTTATTGCTGCCTAATCTGTTCTTTGTGGAAATCGTGGTGGTTTTGATTTCTGTTTTCCACTGACATTTTTTACGAAGATGTCCTCTAAATGGTGAAAGGGAAGTTTTATGCATTGTCAGCCTCAACCTCCTCTTTTATATGAGAATATTAGGTTGACATAAATGGAAAGAGATTGGCTCACAAATAGTAATTATGGCTGTCATGATTGTTGTTCCTTTATTCCACTTCTTTAGGAATTTTGCTCCTCGTCTGTTGTCTGGCTTTTCAGTCAGTCAGTATAGTTCAGGAGTTGATTTTGTGCGACTTTCTCCTTTGAGTTTTCTTCATTTAACTGTGTTATATGAGACCCACATACTTCTTAGGCTTCTGCTTGTGTATGTCGCTTATGGTCACTTCTTGACTTAATTATGGTCGTGTTACATTGTATAATGGTAATCTCTTTATCCTGTCAAATAGCAATGCTAGGCGATAATTGCTCTTGGTTTCATGACGGTGCTTCATGCATTGACTGAGAACTGCTTCATGAACAAAATTTGTGCGTAGAGGTTGTTTAGTTGAGTGAAACACCACGTCCTTGGAATGCTGTTCTGCCAAATGGTGGGGCCCACTTCCTGACACAAACACTCAACGTGGGACGTGCAAAGTGCAAGCACACCTAGAACGGACTTTGCATTCCAACTGCTGTGGATACCAACTGGTTTTTTGTTGTCAGCTCCATTCCTGGTGTTTTCTTGGCGTTCCGGTAATGCCAAGCAAACATCCTCTTAAAGTATTTCTAGATTGTTGGGTGCACATTTGAAATTGAATCCTTTAGTGTTCATCCTTTGGATGTCATATTCAGGTTTTCTACTTTTCTTCAGCATTTCTGTGACTAGTAAAAAAGCAAAGACTTTGAAAGTGTTCTTATAATCTCATATGAGTCATATCTCCACCAAATTTATTGTTTTCATTCTGTTGTTTGTGATATGTATAGTGTTCTCATTGTCCTTGCTTTGTGTTAGAAGGTAGATAATATTCTCGGCGTTGGTGTTTTATAGGCATATAGTTTTCTGTCTGGACATTTTGAAGATTGGGTCTATCCTTGAACTTGCCTTAGACAAAGTCATCGAATCAACACATTTTTCCAAATAAGTTTTTGCCAAGGAGCTTTTATCACAAAAACATGTTGTTCTTTTGCCTGGTCAAATTGACACATTTGAAGTAGGGTTTGAATAAGGTGACTAAATTTTTCTACGAGGGCTATAACTATTAATCACTTATGCACATTTTGATTTTTGCTTATTGTGTACGTGCATTACTTGTTATCTACTGAACCAACCATGATGAAAAATTATGAAATCTTGAAATTTAGCCACTTAAGCTATTGCTAATACTAAATCAAATACAATGTAAAATTGGATTTTAGTTTGTGTTTTACTTCTTGAGCAACTAAATAATCACTGTGTTTTATTGCTTCTCAGACAACTTAACTTAGTAGTTGTAAAAAAACTTCAAACTGTTTATCTTGGAGGGTGGAAACTGGAATAACCTTTCATGCAAAAAGTGGAATACACAAAACCTTCTCTTGTGCACATGATATCAATAAAAATAATTTATTTTCTTCTTCTAGTATGTAACAAATATATACCTTTCATTGTACCTGTATTACAATTGTAACTCCTCTCTTCCAAAAGGAAGAGAAAAGCCAAGAAGAAACGTAGTTTGATAATTTTAAATTTTTTCCTTGAATGTATTGCCTATGCTATAAACCAAAATGTACTATAAGCAAAATGTATGTGTATATCCTAAGTTACACAGAAGGTAAGATAATGTACCACTAGTTTTAGGGATGTGTGGTTTTGGGTTTCACTTATGGGATGATGAGTTTCCTAGTACTTTCCTTATAGTAGAATTAGTCTGAGATTTGCAAAGAACGTTCATATAAAAGCACATCCTAATTCCCCACAAGGATGGAAAAAATGCATTGCTCAAAACAGCTAAATGATTTTGACTGTCAATATATAGCACATACAAATCATGTTTTCGTGTGGCTGCATAATGGAGTCCTCTTGTTTACATCCTTCAGAAAGTTGTCTTTGACTTATTGTTGGTATTTCATAAGGTGCTTGTCTTTATGCATGTTCTTCTCTTCGCTGCAGATATGTACAAGAGTTTGGTCATTCTTCTTTCAATAACACTCGCGCTTCGCACAACATTGGCCGCCTGGGCAGCTTGATTCGGGTAAATGGATTTTAAGAAACTCTCTGCAATGTGTTCGATGTGACTAATCTTTCTGAACCCTTTCTTATATTGAGAAAGAAATTGAAGCATGTTATTACATGTTCTGTGCTGATGTTGTAAACTCCATAATATATCACATATCAGCGGGACCAATAGTCAGATAGACATCACAATGCAGAGTTAAAAAAACATTAGCTTGCCTTTTATTTTATAAAATATAAAAGATCAACAAAACATGAAAAAGAGAAAATTCAGGACAAATAAAGAAAATATCATTTCTATGAAGATTAAGAAAAAAATGTCATTCATAAACATAACAAAGTAACAAAGTGAGAATCATCAGTTCTGCATCTCTGATCTATACGTTTAACTTATAGTACTAAACTACAATAAATAAACTTTTTCAGTACAGAAGATGCATGCAAATTATCTCATCATCAAAATTTTCTTCTCAGTTAATCAATTCTTGGTATTCCTTAAAAAAAAAAAACATTAGGTTCTTTTTCAATCATGTGCAATATATTGAACTGCTCCATCAACAGATTTAAACTGAAATAAGACAGTATTAGAAAACTAGAAATAAAAAAAATACATTAGATGAATGATAAACAATAAATTTAATTGTAAAATACTTGGACACATTGTTCTTTTGTTCCAATGGCTGCATTTCTTCCCACATCACCTTATATTTCCGTTTTACAATGAGTGACATTATGCATGTCAAGGTCAGGAACTAATATCTCAATGCAGTCCAATCCTTCTCTATCCTTTTGATTGTTAATGAATATTTCATTGCAGGGTTTAGATGATAGGTTGCTGCATGAAGAACATGATGGAGTTGTGTAGTCAACTTTCATCTATAATATGCTATAATGCTAGCAGCTAGATATACATACATAATCCCTTCTTTCCATTGGGATGAATTGCTTGCCTCTTTTGGTTTATCCATGGCCTAGAGGTACTACATAGCAGACTTTATTCTCACTATCAACCAATTTAGGCTCTGACCAAGGGTGTACTGATGTTCAATAATGTATCACATGATTATCAAGTTTTACTGTTGATTGCAGTATCCACAAGTTCTCTCTCTTATATGCATGGAGATATACAACCTGTTTATTAGTTATCAGTTATCACTTATCACCTGAGGACATTTGCCTCAAAGCATTTTTTTTGCTTCACTATGCTCTATACAATCAAAACATTTAAAGGAAATCGAGTTTGTGCATACGTAATCAGCTAGCTTTTGAGTATATGTTTTCTCAACAAACTCTTAACGGATAAACACGAATATACATGTGCTTCATGATCCCTTGGCATTGTTCAACAATTGATCTTATTTCATCTGTCTCACCAAAACTTTAGACTGATACAATGAGTAGCACATGAAGTTCAGAAGAATGACCCATACTTTCAAGCTAACATTCCTCTTGCAACTTAATATTTTGCTACATTTTTTGTGATGAACAACACACCATTTTCATGGTTTGTTTCTTTCACAATGTCATAAAAACACAACATAGAACATTAAGTAGTTTTAGAATATTTGGTACAACATTAGATTTTAAAAACATAAATTTCTTTCGAATGGTATATAAGAAAACTTGTCAGTGTGCTTGTCTTGTATATGTCCATCCATACATCATGACATTACACACTGCTCCTTCCTTTCTCAATTCATCATACTGTGTGTTTGCTTCTTTACACTCTGATCAAGAACTTTGCCCCTTAATGATAAGGGGGCCTTTTATACCTGGGCTGGGGCTTATAAAAATAATTGCTTCTTCCATAACTTAAAAATTAAATGAATTTGTTGCCAAAAAAAAAAGAACACAAACATTATAAACCATCTTCTAGTTATGTTATTTGCTTTTTCTATCAAGTGCTTGGGAGTCATAAACTATGTGCTTGAGAGCTAGAAGCTAGGTCACACAGGTGCAGGGTGGGGGTTCGGCAATGCTATATATATATATATATAGTTTAATCAGTTTATTTGTACACATTTATAAATAACCTTTTTTGTATTAAGGTTGCTTCAGTTTCAAATTTTTATTACATAAAATAAGTTTCTTAAATGATATATATTTTTTAAAAGAGGACCACTTGGTCGTCCTTTTGAAAGGATGAAAGGAGGTGTAGTCTTTAAAAGGATGACATCCTCGTCATCCTCTAACAAGGACAACAGGGGAACACCCCTAAAGAGAGATAGAGAGAGGGGTTAGCTGTGACTGAAAAGAGGAAGGGTTTTTTTGGGTTGGGGAGGGGGGGGGGGGTGGGCGAGGGAGTGAATGGGAGGAGGGAAAAGATGGGAGCGTGAAAAGGAAAAGGGACAAGAGAGAGAGGGAAAAAAAGAGAGAGGAAAGAAAACGAGAGAGAAAGAGTATGCTATTGCCAATTTTTAGTCGCCAGTCACTAGAAACAGAGATGAGAAGGGCCAAAGTACTTTTGTAGGCAACGTGAGTTTTTGTTTTCAGTCAACAGCACCTGACTTGTGTTGTCCAAGTTGAGTGTTGTATCATAGGCGAATCTGCACCCGCGTCTCGTTAATTGGCCTGCAGTGCCTATTGTGGCGCATCTGTGTGACCTAGACTAGATGCAATTTGAGGTGGGAATAGACTTGTAATACATGCAAAAACATCAGGGCTCCCATTAGATACTTTTCTAGAAGATTTGCCTCGTGCTGGTCTTGTTCCATCTCTTCTTTCTACTATAGTTGCATCTAGCCTCTTATTCTCTTGGTCTAAAACTTATCTAAGCCTACACTAGGATCTGAAGTGACAAGTTGATAATCCTTATTATTATCTTCAATATTTCGAAGCTCATGTTGATATTGGTCCATTTCTTCATCTTCCATCTTTTTTCAATTTTTTCCCTATCAAACTATCAACCATTTTTCGGTATTTCCATCTTATAGCTTTTGGCTTATGTCAAGATACATGCTTGGGATGGTGCAACAGCCGTGTCAACATGGCTTGGCATGTTTTGGATACAGCAAAATGATGTTGTGTATTATTTGGGTTTTTCTTTAAATAATTATATTTTATTGATATAAATAGTGAATATTTGTGTTTGTTTACTTAAAATCTTATTGTTATATACACAAACACACACACATGGTTGCCTTCGCGCACCCAAGTTTTTGATAATGCTTTGTAGTGTTTGTACTGTTCTTTGCAGCAGCGCCAATTTTCGTATGAGCACTTGCACCCACATCCATGTGGTGTAGGTTTTGACAGATTTGTAGAGGTGTATGAGGCAACATTGTCATGCATCCCATCTGGATAATACTTCAATTGAGAGATCCCTTGGGCAAACCTTTTCTTAAAAATTGCAAAAATTGCAATTCTTTCTCAACCAATTATCAACTTCCATTGGGTACATTATCTTTGCATGAGGTTGGTTGAAGTCGTATCTCTTGAAGACAATCCAAATCTGTGGTAAAAATGAAGGATTTTATACTTTTCACAATCACCAACTTCCTGTGCACCCTCATTCTCCGATCTGAGATCGATTTACCACATGTAAGTCTGTAATTCAGTCATTGTTTTTCTCCTCCTGGTATAATTTGCCCCTCAAAACCTCTTAAGAGTGTCAGCGTCTAAGGCTTGTTGATAGGGGGACTTTTAAACAAAAACTTAGAAGAAAGGGTATCCTACTCCTTTCTATTTGCAAGGGCTGTATGATGACCATAGAACAATGCCACATGATTCAGTCCTGTATGGTGTTAACTGTTATACAGGCTTCTATTTGTTTGATACAGCTATTATAAGTGTGTTACATCCATGAAAATGGTTTCAGGAGTGTATCATATTGCTTTCACTAAAAGTTGCATTACATTTCAAATTGTGTTGTATGATGCACACCAACAATGCTCTGCTTGATGTTAAGGACTTGGTTCTCTGTCTTTTCATCATTCTTGAAATTGCTTGTTTTTGCTGCTTATAGATGATGGATATTATGTTTCCTCTTGTTCTTCCGCAAGTTGAATTGATGTAGATATAAGCTCACAGAATTTGCATGTATTTACATACACCTTTCAAATATTGTTTCCCGATATCTAATTTATGCTTTTAGTCTTGTTTATATGCTGTTGGGAATTCTAGCCTTTTCTCTTTGTCCTTGATCTTCCCTTTTTTCGGTCTGTTAAGCTGTTGAACTATCCTTTTATTGTCAGGAAAATGAGGAGTTCCTTGATCTGGTATCGTCAAAGTTTCTCTCAGATAGTAGATTTAATACAAGCATCCGTGCAGCTGCTTCCAGGCTTCTCCTGGCATGTTCTGCAGCTTGGATGGTAACTCTCTCCCCCTTTTATTTTAGGAATTTGAGGGAAAAAAAGAAGTTTGCTAATGCACCAATCCTGTTTGTCATCCCCATGGGCATGGTAAAGGGAGTGACTGTGACCTATATTATACAGAATCTGTACTACATGTGTCTTACCATTGTCATATTTTCTTGTAATGGAGGATAGCACATGAATGATGTATTGTATGTCCTTGTAGGACTTTGGGTGAAATTGGTTTAACAACTTGATCCGAAGTGTGCTGCTTAATATTACTGCTTGCATCTATGGCATTTTGCTTGATAGGAGAATCATCAATTAGAAAATTTATGTCATATCCCTATATGAATTTTTGTGTCGCTTTATTTGTGTGCTTCTGTTTATGTGGGAAATGATTGATCCTAGTTGGAAACATAGAGCCATGATGTTTCCTTCATTTTGTGTGGAACTATATTGTTCATTAGGCATATAGATATGGCACCGCACCATGTTGTTCTCTTTCTATATCATAGCATGTTACTTTTTTTTTTCAGTATCCACATGTTCTTGAAGATGATGTTTTGGAGAATATCAAACATTGGGTGATGGATGACACAATACCAACTACTTCTGGGGAATATAATTCAAAGGCTGAGACAGACACAAGCAAACCCTCTGACATAGAAATGTTGAGGACTTATGCTACTGGGCTTCTCACAGTGTCTTTATCTGGGTAAATGCCATTCCTGGTCATATGCCTTATATGTTTGATCGTCTTGCTGAGCTATATGTGTGATATATATATCTTTTGATAATTCCAGAGGAGGTCAGCTGGTGGAGGATGTCTTAATGTCTGGTTTGTCCTCAAAGCTCATGCGTTTTCTGCGTATACGAGTTCTTGGAGAGACAAGTACGAGTCAGAAGGAGGCTGGTTTTCCAACTGAGGGCAAACATGCATCAGGAGGTGCTAGAGGGAGAGAAGAGGGCAGGTCTAGATTTCGGCAGGTAACTGATGCCACACGTTTGGATGCTGCAAAGGCCAGTGATGAAGGATTACTTGATGATCAAATAATTGAGAAGGATCATGATAGGGCAGGTATGCCAAAGCAGATGCATGGCAAGGAATGCCGAGAAGATGGGTTAACAATAAGTGCAAGAGACATGCCAATAGATGGTATGAGCGATGATGATGAACAAGTTGGTGCATGCACGAAGGATTTCTATGAAGAGAAAACAAAATTAAGTGAGAGAATTAGTCTTGGTAGATCCATGAGAGATGAAGATATGGATGAGAATATCAGGGACGAGTCTTCAAGATACAAGGCAGGTCGTGCTGGCACTCATAATAGAGGAAAAGAGAGAGCTAGTGAAATTATTTTAGAAACTGAAAGGAGCTTGACTTCTCCAGGGGCTGGAATGCGAATAGGTTCTCAAGCACGGAGTGCAAGAGACCGTAATCAGACAAAAACCATTGATCCTAAAAGAGCAGTTGATACAAAGAAAGATCCCAGCAAGGCCAGTGCGGATGTCTTAGCCCCTGAGAAAGAAGATAATGATGACAGTAGTTTTGAAGTCAAGGTTGGGACTGTAGATGTATCTGAACTGGTGAAGAAAGCAAAAAGGGCTGCTGAAGCTGAAGCTCGAGCTGCCAATGCACCTCCTGATGCAGTTAAAGCTGCTGGTGATGCTGCAATGGAGCTTGTCAAAACTGCTGCTTTAGAGGTTTGCTTTTAACTCTTGTATTTGTGTTAATTATGTCATCTTCTGAAATCTGGCTGACTTGTGCTCTCTTTCTTGTAAGGCTTTTAATAGCACTAACAATGAAGAAGCTGTTGTTGAGGCTGCAGCTAAAGCTGCATCAACCGTAGTTGAGGCAGCAATAGCAACAGAAGTTTCAAGGTCAGTGTACCATGTGCTTATATCTATATGCTTCAAATCTTCTGAATTCTTATATCTGTCTTCTGATTGTGTAAGATGATGGCAGGAGCCAGATGAATTTTGATCAAGAAGCTCCACAATCAAGTAGTTTGGAACCTGAAAAAGAAGAAGAACTAGAAGGTTTTTTCATCCCAGATAGGGAATTGCTAGCTCAGTTGAGGGAAAGATATTGCATTCAGTGTCTCCAGTTACTTGGAGAATATGTTGAAGTTTTAGGCCCTGTTTTACATGAAAAAGGGGTAGATGTGTGTCTCACATTGCTACAGCGTAATAACAATGCAACTGAACCTTCAAAAAACTTAATGGTTCTATCAGATGTGTTGAAACTAGTTTGTGCTTTAGCTGCTCACCGCAAATTTGCAGCATTGTTTGTCGATCGAGGTGGTATGCAAAGGATTCTAGCTGTTAGAAGGGTCTCACAGACTTTTGTTGGTCTTTCATCATGTTTATTTGCCATCGGCTCTCTCCAGGTACCTACTTTAACTATTTAATTTATTTTTCATTTAAGATTTGAAGTGTTTTTTCTTTTTTCCATTTATGCTAAATCTTATGCTAGAAGCTGAACAAACTTGTCTATTTGCAGGGAATTATGGAGAGATTCTGTGCTCTTCCTTCAGATGTTGTTCATCAAGTTGTGGAGCTCGCCCTTCAGCTTCTTGAATGTTCCCAAGATCAAGCTAGAAAAAATGCTGCCTTATTTTTTGGTGCTGCTTTTGTCTTTCGAGCTGTTTTAGACTCTTTTGATACACAAGATGGTTTAGCGAAACTGTTGAATCTGTTGAGAGGCGCTGCTTCAGTCAGATCAGGGGTTAATTCAGGGTCATTGGGCTTGTCAAATCTGCGCAATGATAGAGCACCTACAGAAGTTTTGTCTGCATCAGAAAAGCAGATAGCCTATCATACATGTGTTGCATTGCGCCAGTATTTCAGATCTCACCTTTTGCTTGTTGATTCTCTTCGTCCAAATAAAAATCACCGGAGTGGAGCACGGAATATTTCGAGTGCAAGGGCAGCCTATAAGCCTCTTGATATTAGCAATGAGGCTATGGATGCCATATTTCTTCTCCTACAGCGAGATAGGAAGATTGGCCCAGCATTCGTGCGAGTTCGTTGGCCACCAGTGGATAAGTTTCTTAGTTTGAATGGGCATACTACGTTGCTGGAGTTATGTCAGGTATAGGTGTCATTGCCTGATTTGCACCTCCTTTTTCCTTTAACTAGTGCACAATAAATATTTGTAAATAGCACACTGCTTATATTCCTTCTTATATCTCCATGTTCCAATCTGTTGTTCTGTCCTCTTAGGCCCCTCCAGTTGATCGATATCTTCATGACCTGGCCCAGTATGCTTTGGGCGTATTGCATATTGTGACTTTAGTTCCATACAGCCGTCGAGCCATTATCTCCTCTACATTGAGTAATGAGCGTGTAGGTATGGCTGTGATTCTAGACGCAGCTAATGGTGCTGGTTACGGGGATCCAGAGGTAACTTGCCGGAGAGAAGCAAGCTATTGGTTACCATGTTCAAGATGGTCCCTTTGTTTATATTCCCCCAAGAAACTTAATGTGATATGTCTTGTTGCAGGTGATTCAACCAGCACTTAATTTGTTGGTTAATCTTTGCTGCCCTCCTCCTTCTCTTTGCAATAAACTTTCACTTCCTCAGGGTCAGCATGCATCAGTCCAGAACCCAAGTGGTCTATCTGGGACTGATCATAAAGAAAGGCATACTGAAAGAAGCCTTTCAGACCGTGCCATTTCATTTGCCCATACTGAGGCTAGGGAGCGAGCTGGTGAACTAGGTAACAATGAGCGAGGGGGTCCACTTCACAGTACAACACCGGCTGCAAGTGGCTCGCAACCCTCTGCTCCTCTTGCATCTGGAGTTGTTGGTGACCGCAGAATCTCTCTAGGTTCAGGAACTGGTTCTGCTGGACTTGCTGCATTTATGGAACAAGGTTATCGTCAAGCATGGGAGGCTGTTCGAGCAAATAATGGTATTAAGGTTCTTTTGCACCTGCTGCATCCACGGATACTCATCCCTCCTGCTTCTCTGGATTGTATTCGTGCTTTGGCTTGTCGAGTTTTGCTTGGTCTAGCTAGGGACGATTCCATTGCACATATACTGACAAAACTCCAGGTTAGTTGTCTTCCTTATCACTGGTTTACTTTGCATTTATAAGCTTCACAATGGACTAGTTATAATTTCTGTATTGCTGTGGTCCCTAAAGTTGAGAAATACATGCTGAGGAATCACAAGTTTGATTTGTACGCGGCTGATTATTGGTCACAGGATCATTCTTGTCATTAACAATCACCCACTTAAGGTAAACCATGAGAAGAAAAAAGGGGTTCTGTTGAATTCCAAGTACCTAATGTTACCAATCAGAAGTTCAAGCTTTATTTACCTTCACAAGGCATATTGGTGAAATCCCAGGCTGGACGTTTTATGTTTGGGTATGATGTGATTTTATGTGCTTGTAATAAGGACTCATATGGACTTGGGAAGTTTGGGACTCCCAGGCAAAGCAAATGCGACCTTAAGAAACATGGGATGAAATCACAAGGGAAATCAATGGTGGAAGTCTCCATAACATGTTTGGATTACGATTGACAATTGATCTTCTTTATCTTGTGACAGTTATGGCACATACACACTCCAGGACATCATTCATGTCTTGTTTCTTTTGCAACTAACACATGATGAAGGATTGTCCTCATCTCTTTCATATTAGGATTGATGGCAAACTGAGTTTAGGTCTTCTATAATAATTTCCGTTTTCCATATCCTTTCTGGGAAACTTGTTATGTTTAGTATTGATCATGAATTATTTTCTTGAAAAAAATGCAAAGGTTGGGAAGTTGCTGTCTGAACTTATTCGAGATTCAGGAAGCCAGTCTTCTGGTACAGAGCAAGGAAGATGGCAAGCGGAACTGGGTCAAGTTGCAATGGAGCTTATTGCAGTAAGTGTTGGCACTTTTCTTATCTCCCACTGTTGTCTCGCCTCCTCTGCCTCCAGGCTCTGATGCACTCTCAGTCTGTTTTCCACAAACCCAACGGGATGCTAAATGTTAAAATTCATAGGATTCAGGAAAAAAAACCAAAAAACAGATGTATAAAAAAAATTAAACTTTTTATGGTTTCAGTCTTGGATTTTTTTACTTAACATTTAATCTAAACATCAGATTTTATGATATCTTCATTGATATACTTTTCATATATTTTACATCCATCTACATGGTTAAATTTATGAAAAACAACTTTAAGAACGCTGCAAGGCATATTTCGGGAGGCACAACCTGAGGATCCTATATATATATATATATATATATATATGTATATATATATGCAGTTTTTTAGGTGCATCTCTTAAGTGTTTCTATTGCAGATTGTAACAAATTCAGGACGTGCAAGTACTCTGGCAGCCACTGATGCAGCTGCACCTACTCTTAGGCGGATTGAAAGAGCAGCAATTGCAGCAGCAACTCCTATTACTTATCATGCCAGGTAGTTTATCTCCCCCTGCTTTGCAACTAGGATCATTTACCTTCTCCGACATTGATGTGACTGAACCTGCTTTTCAGGGAGCTGTTGCTTCTGATACATGAGCATCTCGTGGCATCAGGCATGAACACAACTGCTGATTCATTGTTGAAGGAGGCACAGTTGGCACCATTACCATCCTTGTCATCATCATTTCCTCTGCTACATCAAACATCTATCCAGGACAACCCAAAAGTGGAGCTCCAATGGCCATCACGTGTTTCTGGGAGATTCCTTTCTGATACTTTGAAAGTGCCTTCTCGGATTGAGGATCCAGGTCACAAGCGGGATTCTTCTGCAACGGCTTCAAGGAGAAAACCTGTTTTTTCATCAAACCTAACATGTCCGATCAAAGGCCAGCTACTATCTCAGCCTTTGGGTAATAAGGTATCTAGTGCGTCAAAGAATCCATGCATATCCACGAGGGTTGCTGAAGTTATCCCCACATCCTCTCCCAGACCAGCTTCAGATATGGAAACACCATCGAGGACTCCTCTAGGTCTCCCAATGAAGAGAAAGTTGATGGACAGGGATCTGGGTTTGGCACCATTGACTAAGCGTCTGGCTACAAATGATCTTGTATTTCTCTCACCAACTGCTTGTAAGACTCCTATTTCTGCAGCTGATAATTTGGATGATATTCAGGGCCAAGCGACTCCAACATTATTACCATTGACCTCCAATGGACAGCAGTCACAGCATGGATTTATACCTGATACACCTTCTCACCCCGAGAGAGTAACACTGGACTCGTTGGTGGTACAGTATCTTAAGCATCAACATCGACAATGCCCAGCTCCAATAACCACTCTCCCGCCACTGTCCCTTTTACATCCCCATGTATGCCCAGAACCAAGTAGAAGGTTGGACATGCCTGTGAACCTAGTGGCGAGATTGAGCACCCGTGAAAGCAGGACAAGATATGGTGGTATTCATGGCCATCGCCGTGATCGGCAATTTGTTTTCAGCCGCTTTAGGCCTTGGAGGACATGCAGAGATGAGGCAGCTCTCCTCACTTGCATTTCATTCTTAGGAGACGCATCTCGAATTGTGACTGGCAGTCATGCTGGGGAACTCAAGATCTTTGATGTAAATAGTAGCAATGTGCTTGAGAGCCACCTGTGCCACCAAACGCCGGTGATGCTGGTTCAGTCATCCTCTCCTATTTGCAGGACATGGTCAGACAGCTCTGCTAGTGCTCGCGAGCTTTTACTCTCGTCTAGTGCCTTTGATGTGAGACTCTGGGATTCGTCATCCTTATCTGCAGGTCCACTTCATATCTTTGATGGACGCAAGGCAGCACGCTTCAACCATGCAGGCAACGTATTTGCGACAGTGGCATCAGAGTTATCTCGTCGGGAAGTTTTGTTGTATGATGTGGAGACTTGCCATTTGGATCAGAAATTATCTGATACCCCTGCTTCTGCAGGACCCATTCGCAGTCATGTACAGTCAATAATTCACTTTAGTCCATCAGATGAGATGGTTCTCTGGAATGGTATCTTGTGGGACCGGAGGGTGTCTCGGCCTATCCACCGCTTTGATCAATTTAC
The DNA here is from genome assembly GCF_008831285.2 of Nymphaea colorata. NCBI lineage: Eukaryota > Viridiplantae > Streptophyta > Magnoliopsida > Nymphaeales > Nymphaeaceae > Nymphaea > Nymphaea colorata. Next base: position 18,693,840 of record NC_045146.1, on the reverse strand, counting down.
AGACTATGGAGGAGGTGGATTTCATCCTGCAGGAAACGAGGTAACCCTTGTTCTCATGTCTCTGGACTTCTTTAAATTCTTTTTTTTTTCCACAGTGAATCTGACATCTATGCTATTTCATGCGTAATGCCCAGGTGATAATAAACTCAGAAGTGTGGGATCTGAAGAAGTTCAAACTCCTTCGGAGTGTACCCTCATTGGACCAGACAATTATAAATTTCAATGCGGGCGGTGATATAATCTATGCTATGTTGAGAAGAAACTTGGAAGACATAACATCAGCTGTCCACACTCGGAGAGTCAGGCATCCACTATTTGCAGCATTTCGTACAGTGGATGCTGTGAATTATTCGGACATTGCAACCATTCCAGTGGATCGCTGTGTTTTGGATTTTGCTACCGAACCAACAGACTCGTTTGTTGGTGTAGTTGCGATGGATGATCACGAAGAAATGTTCTCATCGGCAAGGTTATATGAAATAGGGAGGAGGCGGTCAACCGATGATGACTCAGATCCGGATGATGGAGTTGAGACAGATGAGGAGGATGATGATGAGGATGATTCTGAGGCAGATGAAGATCCGTTGGTTGCAGCAGGCCTCGATGCAGATGTTGACAGTGATGGTATTGACCTAAGCAATGATGATGATGATGACACCGGGGATGAGCTTGATGATGCAGATTTCAACAGTGACGATGAAGGGGATTTTGACAATGGAGCTGCCATTTTGGAGCTTGTATCAGAAGATGATGAGGGTGACGATAATCAGGTGGTTGAATCCTTAAGCAGCGAGGATGAAGGATGGGTCGATTTCACTTCCTTCATCTAGGTTTCTAGTGGCACAGTTAATAAGATTCATCGGTTCATTCTATATTTATTCTGTTCTTCCCCCTCCTTTTCTTATCCCTTCTCAGCTTCCTCTAACGTTTTCCCCCTGTTCGTGTCTCTTCTTTTCTATTTTCCTGGAAAAGGCGGAATGCTGTAAATAAAGAGGAAGTAAAATTGTAGATGAGAAATGTGAGAAAAGAACGTTCTTATGATGATACGAGTGGGCGTTACACAATGTGAATTTTGCCCATTTGTTCATCTTTCAATAGGCAGTTTTGTTGGTATGTGCAATTTGCTTTTACATTTTCCGAAGAATTTTTGCGAACTCTGTAAGCGACCCTGGGGTTGGTTTCGTAGAAGGATTGACCCGTTCCCATGCCTCTTTGCGTAGAGGGGCGATAGGATGCGTTGGCCAACGCTGCATGTTTATGACGGAGCTTCTCTGTCTATTTTTTCCTTGTTCTGAGGATCTTTCAGCACATTTAAAAAAATTTAAAGCATTAATGCTGTGTCTTTCCAGCAAGGCCCAATTTGCTTTTTTGAATTGGTTGGATGAGGCTAGTTGATAATCAATTGGTTGAACGAGACTGGCCTGTTAAGAGGATTTCATATCCATTTTAAGGTGCGATCAGTGAGATTAATAAAGCTTTTAGTTAGTGAAAAAACCCTTCAATGACAAAGCGTCTTACTGGATTTGTCGTTTAGGTGGCATGCCTCAGGTTAGCCTTCATCCTTTTTCTCCGATAGCAATACTCTGCAGGAGCTAAAAGCTACAGCATTCAAACTTGATTCAGGTTCTTTATTTCTAAGGCCTTGCCCGTGAAACTTCAGGAAAGCTGAAAAGTGTTGAAAGGCACGCTGCAAAATGGAAGAAAAAGAGAAAAGAGAAAGAAGGATAAAGAAGAAAGGTGACAAAATGTGATTGGCAACATTCTGGAAAGTGTATTGGTGAAGAAACATGAAAAGGATTGCGCTTGCAATTCAGGGCTGGCAATAAAAAAGTAACAATAGGAAAAAAATGTGGCTGGTGGGCAAGGTTGATGTCGTCGGCTTTGCTCACCGTTACAGTGTACCGTCTTATTCTCAATTTTATGAATTTACAAAAATAAAAAATATTGTATCGGTCAATATGCTCCTATACGGAACGACATTGCTAACCTTGGACAAGGGTTTCGTTTTCCCGACTCCCGAGTGCCACGAGAATCAACTGGAAAAAAAAAAAATGCTGACAGTTTCAACCATGCGGACGTAGGTAAGTTGCATGAGTTTACCATCCTCTGGGAAAGAAGGCAGACGGAGTTCTAGCACTGCTGATTCGCTAAAGCAACTGTACTTTCTACCACCAGCCAATAGAAAAAGGTTATTTTCTTCTTTGATTGCTTTGCGAAAGAGCCTTTTCATCATAGTTAGGTTATCTATAATCGTCTTAAATTTTCATGTGCTTCTTTGGGACGTTGGTACCTGCCCAGCACTTCCCCGCCCTCTGGCCGTCCAAATGATGAAAAGTATCAATGGTAGTAGACCTAAGAGTTTTTTTGGCAGGAAACAAGCTTTTCACCCTCGATCACATAATTGGCCGCACGTGAATTTGCCATAGGAAAGCTTCCATCTTGTTTCCCTCTTCTTTCACAGCGAACACTGAGAGGAAGAGGTCCATCCGCATGTGAAAAACGTACAGCCATTGCAGCAACTGCCACCAAAGGGAGCAAGCTGTGACTGTCTGACAGAGAGCCAACTTTTAACTCAGTAAGCGTCATTCCTTTGTGCTGTGAGAGTGTCATGCCTCTCTCTCTCTCTCTCTCTCTCTCTCTCTCTCTCTCTCTCTCTCTCACACACACACACACACACACACACACACACACAAAACATGGCTGCAGACATAGCCATTAGATGTTGCCAAAAGATAGGCCACTCTAGAAGCATAGAAGTTGAGCTAAAGAAATCCAGAGGACAGATTCAAGAAACTGCAGAAGATTTCAAGCTATAAACAGAGCAAATACAGGGAGTCACAATCATTAGGCCAACAGATTGAACAACATCAATAAATAAATGCAGACAGTAAGAAATACAAAACTCCCTTGATTTCTCTTTGTCCTTGCCAGGAAGGAAAGTAGGTCCACCGCCCAAAGTCATTAACCATGTACACTTATTATCAGCATCCTCCACCATCAAGAATTTGGTCATCATCACCACCCTCATGAACTGATTACAGCTGAATCTGAAATGTGATTAAGAGTCTCTCTCCTTGTAATCTTCGACTCTAGTAGGGTTTCCAGTGATTTTGCTTTCCTGTTCCGCGTTCTACCAGCTTCCTTTAATAGCTCAGCGAGCCTTCGCTTCTCATCATCTACATCTGGGTTTGCTGTTCCCAGCTTCTCTTCCCTAATTCCTAGAACAAATTCCAATATCTCAATGGCATCTTCCAATCTGTCAAGGTAAGGAAGAAACTCAATAGAGTTAGATTATTGGTTTGAAGCATGATAAGGACCATTTTGGTACAAAGGCGCACAAAAAGGAAAACGAACCATTCCCAGCACTGTAAAAAATGTACATGGGACTATGATGCAATCATGCAGGTAACTAAACACACGAACATCTAAATATCAAATTTGAGAAGCCCAAAGTAGACACTATCGGAAAATGAAACTAAACAAACTAGACAAACATTCATCAAATAAGTAGCCTGTATTAAAAGAAGCTGCTCATTTCAGGCCCCAGCAGAACTGAGAGCACCTGGCACAAGGACGAGGGGTCTATCACAGTTTAGCATCAATATATTTTATAGTCTGAAGTTTAAAATTCCCTTAACAATTAATGTTCCAAAAATATGAAGATCAAGCAAATAACTTGACACTTCAAGTTCCAATCAGTAGCTAATGCACAACATTATTAAGATCATGAATTTACTATGAGCTATATGTGAAATATCCTTGTTAGTGAACTCAAATCAAAGACCATTTAAAACACAATATAGAAACATGCTAGCTTACAACTTTACTCAAGCAACTTAAACATAAGTTACATAACCTATGTCGAGACTTTTTTTTTTTATCAATCAATTTGACCTTTGGTTAAAATTAATGAAAAGGCACAACACTCTTGGTACAGCAATAACACAACAAGACACATCAAGCTACCCACAAGAAAGATACACGATAATCAATTAATGGATCTAATGATAACCACCGAGTGAAGAATAAGGAAAGCACGATAATCAATGAATGGATTCAATAATGGCAACAGAATGAAGAGTAGCAAAGTAAAACGCTGTACCTGCCCATAGCATCATAGGTTCCGGCAAGATTGCTATACACTCCAAGTGTCTCAGGGTGATATGGTCCATATTCTGTTTCTAGAATACCCCTAGCTTCTTCAAACAAATCTGCAGCTTCATTTATTGCATAACGCTGTACACATGCCAGGCCCATTTGGTTAAGTACAATCCCAAAGAACGCAGATCTTTTTTCCCCACTCGCCCTAAGCTTAGCAACAGCATTTTTGAACGATGCATAGGATTCACCATAATTTCCAATCATATAGTACATAACCCCCATCTGTGCCTCAATTCCAGCCACAGTGGCCTGCTGTCCAGGGATATCGTTCAATGTTTTCAAAGCTTTCTGCAGAAGCTTAAGGGCCTGTTCGTGCTCATTCATGGCTTCATAGATAGCAGAAACCTCGGTGAACCCACTAGCAATTTCTTCCATTTGGCTCCCGGGAGTAGGTTTGCTATAGATACGAAGAGCATTCTCGCAGTAGGATTTTGATTCTCTAAGTCTGCCTGTCCTGTTATACAAGTTAGCAAGACGGACAAACACTGAAGCAACTGATGGGTGATTCTCGCCTTTTGAAGATTTGAAGACAGTAAGGGCTTTTTGATATGCAAAAACTGCTTCATCATAACGAGACAAAGATAGATAGATGTCCCCAATGCTGCAATCAACAGAAGCTACCTCATTTTCCTGGCCATTAGACACCATAGCCATACTAGCCAAGACCAGATGCTCAAGGGCTGCTTCATAATCACCCTTAGCATCACAAATAAGACCCATGAGCCTTCTGTCAGCAGCTTCTTCAAGAGAAGCAGAAACTCCACGTTCTTTATGGATGTCAAGAGATTGCTGACAAACTTTTTGGGCTTCATCAAATTGCAGAGCCTGCATATGGGCTTCTGCCAAGTACCTGCAAGTTTCTGCAACTCTTGGATCAGTTTCTCCCAGAAAATGCTTCTGAACCTCCAAGCCCATTGTATAGCATTCAATTGACTGTTCAAGTTGACCAAGCATAGCAAAAGTGTCACCCAGTTGCATATATCCAGAAAAAACAGCAAGCGCATGATCTTCACCTTCTTCTAGTACCGGGATCTCAATTGAATGCTCAAGAATAGGGATGGCCTTACCGTATTGTCCCAAATTGCAATGTACAGCAGCTAGTACGTGCAAGCTCATAACTAGATCTAAACTCGGCTTTCCATTTGCACATTTCTCAAATGATTTTGCTGCTCTCGTAGCAAGTTCCAAGGCCTTTTGAGGGTTGTCACCAGATGAAATCAAATCCCTAGACATCTTAAGCAGGAAAGGTCCTAAGTCAGGGTTATCTAGACCCGCTTCTGAAGGATCTTCACTTGCACCTTGGGACTTGCCTGATGTTACTGATGAAGGCTTCCTTTTCTTTGCAGAGTTAACAGCATCAGAAGTTGGCTTAGATGTATTACTATCTGGACTAGCGAGTGGCTTCTTCTGAACCCTGGCAGGGCTGCTTTCTTCTGGAGATATGTCCGGATTCTCAGTAGCAGAATCATTTTCTTTATTTATAGGTGGTTTTCTATGTGGCAGCCGGTTCTTGGAAGTAACGGGCTTTGGTGAATCTTCTGCATTTGTCTGCATATATGAAAACCCCTTTGCTTCTATCTTCGTAGAACTAGACCACGAAGGTTTAGGCTTTGGCTTTTTCCCTGATTTCTTAGTAGAACCGTTTTCTTCCTTAACGGTCGATTCTTTCTCTCCATCTTTTGCAGTACTTTCTTTCTCCACGATCTCTTCATCCATCTTCATTTCAGCTTGATCATTATTGGCTTGAGATACATGGTTAACATCATCAAGCACCCTCGTTTCTTCACCACCCACAAGATGCTGCAGCTCTGAGTCAATCCTTGATTCTTCACCATCTGATCCAAAGCTTTGCCTTGACGGGCTTTGTTCCCCAGAACTCTGCATCTGGCAGACATTATCGTACAGTCTTTCTATCGATGTGTCAACACAACTTTCAGTGGGTGCACCATCTGCTGGTAACTCCATATGTTCGCGTGGCGGCCTTTGGGGACTGAGAGGACTCCTGGGTGATGAGTTCTCGAGTAAATCATCAACCTTGTGGCCCACCTTCACTTTTCTCCGGACTCCGTCTGCATCTACTTCATCATCCATAATAATTCAGGAACACAGTAAGTAAGATCGAATGAAGAACAGGAAACGAGGAACACCAAATCAACATATTTCAACATGTGAAACACTGACACAGCCACGGTTCTGCTCTCCAAAGACATAGATTTGATTGATGAATCAAGAAAGTATACAGAAAATGACACACAGTTCAAACAAAAATCAAAATCTTATAACAGAAGCAGATGTTGAGACTAGACAATTCCATTCTTCTTTCAGAAAATACGTTTCTGAGGAAATTCCATAAAGCACATCTGACTGTCTCACGGCACTGCAACTAATGGAAGTTCTAATAACCAAGAAATCTGGAACTAAGGAAAGGTGGCAGCCATGAAGAGCTTCAAAGATAGCACTCCTAGAAAAATAAGCACCCAAATTAATTGACAAAATAAAAAACCATGGATCTCAAATCCGGTTTAGTTAGCAACACACATTTGAACAGTTGGCCATTTATTTAAGGAACCGAGAACAGGTCTAATTTCACAACTAATATTGATAATCATACTTAATAAATCAGATTACATTATAACTAGTAGAAGGTTTTCGAAGATCAAGGGGGGGGGGGGTGTGGAATAGACAAATTCAAAGGACTAAACATCCGCTTGGCGAATCAGAGGAACGTTAGAGAATAAAAAAACCAAAATGGCGCAAAGACCAAAAACCAAATGAAAAGCAGAAGGTGAAAAAGGCAAAGCAGAAGCCAAAAACCGGGAAATGGTAATAGAAGACAAGCCCGGATTACATGACCGACAAGATCGAAAATCTCAACAAAAGTTAAACCAGTGAGAAGATCTTTGATTTTGGCAATTTCTTGCAACAGAGACATCAATTGAACCAAGAAAAAAGAAAAAAAGAAGAATAAGAAAAAGGAAGAGCCCAACCCTTTCAATATCTCAAACCCTTCACAGTTCCCCACAAATCAAGATTCGCGACTAAATTTCTCCAGCAAAAGAGACCTCATAAAGAAAAAAAAATAGAAAAGAAATCCTGCCCACCGAGGAAAAAAGATCAGAAATACAAAAAAAGAGAAAACATAAATAGAGTAAGGCAAAAAGGGCCTACCTGGCGAATCCCCCATCAAAATTCTTCAAGCAAAGAAGCTAAACTCTACAGATGAACACACATTGTTCCGCTCTTTTTTTCTTTCCTTTCTAAATTGTGATGGGTCGAAGACACAAGAGCAACTATCTAGGAAAGAGCAAAAAGAAGAAATGAAGAGGAAGGGCAACGGGCTGCGGTTAATTTACTCGCGAGAGAAGCCAGGAAGGGAAGGTCTGCATAAGAGATGATTCCAGAGGGGAAGAAGACGGCATCTCCGCGTAGAGGTGGCGGTGGGTGGCGACCCACTACTTCCTGCTTTATCATCACCACCACCCTTCTATCCTTCCCTCTTCTTCACCAATACATTTATCTATTCTTTTACGGGCCCCTATTGATTGTTACAGTGGCCAATTAATTGGCCTCCACCAATTAATTGGCCTCTACCCATTAGAAAAACTGCAAATGGGTCGATAAAATAACAGAGGGAGAGAGAGATGGGATGTCAAAAATGAAGGAAGGCGACGTTTCCACCCTCCCACCCCCCTCCCCTCTGCAACCGCCCTGTTGCCTCTCTGTCTCTCTTTCTCTCTGGGACTCCTTTTACTTTCTCTCTCTAATAATAATTTTGTACTCTTTTTTCGGTTCATTTCATCCTTTCTGGAATTACGCTTGTGTATTTGGTGCTTGTTTTTATGAGCTGGAAATGTTAGAGAGAGAATGAGAGAGAGAGATGAATTGCAAGATCAGGAAAAAACAAGAACTTCCTTTTCGCTAGGACAGTATATTTTACTATAATATCATAAAGTTTTTAACGGACTGACAAGAAATCGTCACCCTTTTGCACAATTTCTCGTGCCCTGTGCTCTTTGAGGATAAAAATAAATGAGAGAAAAGGAAAAAGAAAAAAGTTGGATATTCTGATATCTCGATATTGTACATTTTGGTCACATTCATTGGTCTCCATCATCTTCATCATGACGTACGTTTTCTCATATATAAATTGAATTCAGCATCCATGTCCCATGGCGCTGGCCAGTTTGAGCTGCAGGTTGCTCTCTGCAGATTGGACCACAAATGGGATCCAAATGCATGTAGAGAGATATCTCGAACAAATCTCCTCTTGCCCATATCAGTTTCTGTATTGTTTCCATGGGAAGTCAATCTTACAGCATGAAAGTATTAAGTAGTTATCTTAATAAAAATTTGTTCATATTGTTCTTAAATTAGAACAGGAGCAGAAGCTGTCACCCTGTACATCAAAAGGACTTGGTACTAACAAACTGAGCTACCCTTTTCTTTTTTGAATCAAACCCGATTTGGTTGAGAAGAATTGGCCAAGATTTAAAGGTTTAAATGATTGGACATGATTTTCAGATATTGATTGTCATAGATCTTATATTCGAGAGTCTAACTTTATATAGGGTCCACTTTCGTATGGTTCTAGCGAATTGTTGATTTCAGAATTATGCGTTCAAGATTTTCCATATGCCCTAAATCCATGAACTAAGGTCTGAATTGAAATTCATTATTATTTTAAGATGCAAAGGTTCCACAATTTATGATATAATCCATATATCTTTCAAACAAACAAAAAATTTATGTCCTTGTTAGAAATCAAGAGTATGAAATCTTGAGATGTGATGCCCATTTAGGAGAATTGTTCTTTCTCCGGCTGACCTTAAAAATTTTGCCACTTATCAAAAGCTACTAACCTAATTACAAAGGAAAACTACTAGAAAATTACATAATATATTCTCATCTTTCGCCAAATCTTGCACTCTTTTCTTTAATTGCCCGGGAGCACAGCCATGTTCACAAACACGATTAAGCCTTAAGACTGAATCTAGAGAAGAAGTTTTTATAGAAGTGCAAATATTAAATTTAACCAATGTTAGATCTTAAGTTTTCGGTTTGGACAGAGAGCTCCGAAATTAACAAATTCTTACCATATGAAACCCTTGGTGTTCAATTTGATACTGAAATTCATCCTCCCTAAGCAAAATCACACGTACTGATGATGAATAAATGACTAACAAAAGATTACATAAATGAAGGCAGCATTAATTGTTTTCACATTGTGAAAAATAAAGTCAGACAGTAAACTAAGTAATACCCAACTTCAATTCCAAGATTTATTATGTCTCATGCCCACTTGTACCATGATTTGTTGTACAAACACTAGATTATTTTAAGGGCACTTACCATCATAAGCACTAAAACCTCAATGGGTTACGTTTGGATCTAAATTCTCATTCATTTGGCTTCAATCAGGATCTCTGCATTCAAACTTAGATATTAAATACCAAACCCAAATAAAGAATAAAGCCGGCAGGTAGACAGCCAAACCTACCAAATAACCTTCTTAGGCATGTTTATAAGGGTTCTTAGTTTGATTTCTATGGATACTACTTTTTTGTACTGCAAGTGATAAATGGTAACAAATTAGTTAGACATATACGAGTTTCGAAGGCCAGTACCTTGAGGAGCCCAACACATAACGCATGAACCAGCTAACTCACGACCGAACCCAGCAGAGCCGGACGAGCCTACTTGGTTCACTTAACTTGCAGATTAAATGTGGAGGCCAGGAAGGAGGATGGATGATATCTTTGCTGTTTCTTTACTGGACGAAGGCCTTGCGGTTGACTTCTCTTATGGCGGGAAGGTTATTTTCGTCATTGAAAAATACAAACCGCTAGCTGTAACCGAACCAAAGATCTCTCCCTCCTTTCTCGCCCGTAACGTCGGCGTCGCATGCGGTAGATCGGAAGGTGGGGCCCACGGACACACTGGGGCCCACAAGCCAACCTGGCTGTAACTACCAAAATCAAAGGCCCATTTGGGGTTTTGACTGGAGTCTCGATCCATTTCCGAATCCGATTCTCTGCAAAGTGGACCAATATGCCGATTCAAACTTTTGGGATGTGACAAGTTACCGCGTACATAAAAATTAAAATAAATAATATATATATATATATATATATTGCTGCACTATAAGCCATTGAAGGCATTCAGAAAATTTGGACTCTTATAAATAAAGGATTAAATTTTTAGTTTTACTCATCACAACGATCCTCGTTCAACTAGAAGTAAGAGTGTAAATGAATCATGGATCCAGTTACTAGGTTCCAAAGTAATTAACTATATCTGGTAAAGAAATTCAGATCCAATTTCTAATTGGCCCAGATCTGATGGGCACACTTCAGAACCAAATTCTAAACCAAATCTGCTGTGTGACTGAAACCTGACCCTATCACTTATAAATGTTGAACTTTTTGTGGTGTTTGTGGAAGATCCAATCCGTATCTATGTCTGAAATCAAATCTGATTGAGTACCATGATAACTCTGATTCTGGTTGCAGGGTTGGGTCCCAAATGTTCACTAGGCCAAGACTTGTCCCAACTTTGTAAACCCAGATTTTTTTGTTGCTCCCTAAGCCCAGTGAAGCCGAAGGTTTACCTAACAATAGTAGTGATCTAGATTGATAGATCAACTGTCTAGCTCAATCCAATAAGTGGGTCCGATAAATTATTCAATTAAGTCACATCTTAACCAGCTTCAATTAAAAACCTTACTAGCCTACAAATAATTTGATATGGACACAAAAGGGCCCAATGTAGTTGGAACACGCACCAACTCATGCCTTATAAGTTGGGACCAGTCTGCATTTCAAATTTCGAGTATAAGGATATCAACTTTGCGTGTTACCAAAAAAAGGCCACCAATGTACAAGTTGAATAGTAGGGGATGGTCCATCAATGTACCTTACGTAAACAAGAGGTTGGGTGAAAGTTTCGGCTCTTTGTCGGTGATGGGCTTCCGTCCCTCGTCTAGTCTAGAAGTTGTTTTTGGTATATCTTTACTGAATTATGTAAACAGAAATGAATTATGGGTTTGGAACTCTTGATCTATCCAACTAATGTTTTGGCCGTGTAGCCACCAGATAAAGACTGCTGTTGTCGTCCATCTTTTATGGATCTGGGTCTTAATCTGATTTTTATGTACTTTATAGTTTTGGATCCAACATGCGTTACCTTCTTCCTTTCATCGTTAAAACTTTGAAAAAGTTAAAGTTGGCCCTTGTTAAAAAATTTATTTAATGGTCGTAGGATCATTCAATCAAGATGAACCCTGCCTCTGTCTTTGTCTATCTTTGAGTTCAAATATAAGTTGGTTTCGCCAGAAATTTTTCGTGAGAGAGGCTGAATTAAAGTTTCTAAATTTTGACATGAAACGAAATATCATTTTTCAAAATTTTTATATAAGAGAAGTGAAATTTTATATCATTTTTATATAGGGCCCCTGCGAGCTCCGCCCCTGAAGTTGGCAAGTTGAAGCAAAAATTATAAAACTTTTCTATAGGTGTACTAGGATGACCCATAGTTAACCATGAGATGTCGGTAGGGGTATAAATTAATAAATCTCAGTGAAAGCAGTCACATTCACAGAACTGGTGGTCAAATTATGAAGAGGGGTTCATATGTAGAGCATCTAAGTTACATAAAACTTAGAGAGAGAGAGAGAGAGAGAGAGAGAGAGAGAGAGAGAGAGAGAATGAACTGTCTTAAAAGCAAGACAAAGCAATGAGATGGCCTTCCTCAAATTGATTGCACCACCAACACCACCAAATCTTGCACAAATGAATTGACTCCTTTCCAACCTCCACAACTCAGCAGGATCTGAATGTGCCCCTCTTCACCAACCTCCCCTTTTCCATCAAATTCCCACTCTTGTCATCTTTTTTGGTTTCATATGGATCCATCCATGTGAGAGTGTGACTGCTTCTCACCTGGTCTTGTAGCATTGCCTGATGATGGTATGGTCAAGGGGCCAAGGTTAGAGGACTGGCAGAGAGAGAGAGAGAGAGATGATGCTGATGATGAGTAGAGCGGTTAAGTAAACTGTTAGCGGTTTATGCAATACATCTAGAGTATGCTTTCCCATACTGAGTTCTTAGACCTCTTTGTGGAGTTACTGCACCTGATAACAGTACTGGTTAGTGAGATGTGAGCGTCCGAAAGTAGACAAGTAGGTATAATTGGTTATCCAATGCATGGCCAGGCTTTTGTTGATTCCTTTCTTGCATGTTCCATATTTTAGTACAACTAGTTATCTTCTGATCAATATCATATATATATATAACCAGCAACAGCGTAGTCTGCATTATTCCATCTATGGATTTGTCAGTTTCTCTATTCACATTCCTTTGATGATTACCCTGGACTGTTCCTTTGGCTCTTGTGAGCTTGGTGCTTCTTGGGTATTGTGCAGTTCACGAGTTTTCTTCTTTTTCTTTCCTTTCTTTTTTAGCCTAAACAGAATTGGGTGCATTGGGGATTGAAGTCTTGATATGTTTAAACTAAACTTGAAAGCGTAAATTTAAAAAGATCACTAGTTAGGCAAGTTGCCCAAACATTTGAGGGAATGGAACCGAATGCCCCATGCTTGGGGTGTTGCTACTTAACTAGTTTCTTTGCTACCACCTCTACTGCTACAGTTCGACCAGTAGTGGAGCTAGAAAATTTTGAATTAGGGATATTAGTTATATAATTTTAATATCATAAAACAGAAAAACTACCATAAAATTTCAATGAGAACGAACACTTAACACTTTTTGTGGGTTTGTGTGGGCAATTGCTCATATATACACCTGTCTCTGCCTTTGGGTCCGGCTGCAAGAAAAGAAAAGGATAATCTGCATCAAGACAAAGTAAAGTAGGGAAGGCTCTTTTGTGCTTATTCCCAAGTTTAATTTTTAAAAATCAGTTCTAGATTTACTAAATTGACTCCTATGCCTAGTAAGTAGTAAGGGACTGAGGGTTGGGAGGGGCCTTGGACCCCCTAGGCTTTAGAAAAACACTAAAATTTCCATATTTTTTTCTTGGTACCAGTAAAAATTTTGAAAAATGTAATTGCTTCAGTGAAAATTTTCAGAATTCATGCCAATATTTATCACGTTTGCTCCCCTCAATGAAATACTCCAAGTGTTCTAACAGTAAAGTTTACTGTGCATTGGGGTGACACTTTAAAACAATGTTTTGGAGGCGAAATGCTGATTTGCGTCAATTTGGGGTGACGGTTAAAATTGAGTTTGTGAAAAACTCAGTTTTGAAAAAACAATAACTTGACCACCTATCTTTGTGCAAGTTTTTTTTTTCACCAAAAAAACATTGTTTTGGGTGTGCGTCACCCAAACATGCAAACTAAATTCCTAAAAATAATTCAAAACCAAGTTTTAACAAAATTTGGTTTTTAAAAAGCCTTTTTTTGAAAAAAAAAAAAAGTCACAACCCGGCCTAGTTCCACATCGGTCTTGAGCTCCATGGACCATTCCTACACTAGGTTTCGTGCTTTTGGTTTGATGGATCCCAATAATCCACTGCCTAGCAGTTTCGGTTCAATTCCCTCAAAAGAGCTAAAAACTAAAATAATATATGACTTAACTGACCTCCTCATATGTTCTTGAAGTTTCTTTATAACCCTTGGTATGGTACTAAACTTTTTCACTCTGCTCACTCTTAAGGTACATGTGCCCATGCATGTGTGACTTTATGTCAGACTTTGATACTCACTACCACAACTTGGTATACTCCCACACCGGGTTCAACTTCTTGGTTTAGTGGATCCCAAACTATCCCCTAAGAGTCTGGATTCCTCTTAAAAATAGCTACAAAGCAAAATAATCCATGACTTAGCTGACCTCCTTATATGTCCCCTGTGATTATCCAAATGCTAGCTTTAAAGCTTTTCATTTTAGAGTTGTGCAGTGGCAGGTTAAACCAACGGAACTGCGTTTCTCATATCGGTTCCGCTGCTCAAACAAGAAGTATGGTGAGAGATTTTTATACTCAAAACGAGGGTGGTAACTATGGATCTCCTACATCAAAGGCGTCAAGTGAACCTGCACTGGTAGAAGAGATGTTATGAAGTGTTTGGAACGAACTTGGTCTGTATTCCTAGTCTGGCCAACAGGAAAACTCCAAATCACCACATTGGCAGTCCTATAATTCCCAAATTGAGAAACATATGTTTATGCAGTTTAGTGTTTGCGTGATAAGTTTTCTCAAACAAAGCCGTCTAAAGCAGCCTAACCTATGGGTGCTGAGGTGAGCCGTCAGAGAGGGAGTTTTTGAAAAATTGAAAGAAAAACTTTTACCTGAACTCTTCCGAGAACATCTGTGAAACGGTAACCAGGGCCCTCTTCGCAGACCTATTTAATAGCCATAGCATAGGTTTATACAGCCACCTCAATTTTTATATATGTATTTTAATATCTGAGGCACTATTCTCGGACTACGATTGCTAAAGTTAAAAAAACTTTACGTGCCAACAGAATAACTAAATAGTACAAGGAAGGAAAGAAAAAAAGGAATCAGGCGCAGTTTCACGAGGCAGCTGTGGGAGTGGAACCAGTGATTGATTGGAGCTTCTTTTTGTTGTTTGCCTGAGTGGAAAAGGAGGGGCTGTCGCCGGAGCAGCCAGCAGTTTTGCTGTGACGACAAACTCGTGGATGAGAGGAATCTCTCTTTTCTCTCTCTATGGCAGCCATGGAGGAAAGGAGAATGCCAGACCTCCAAATTGTACGTCCTTCCAACTCAATCAGACGCCATTATTTTAGATACCTAGAATGAGAATCGTATGCCAAGTGGGCGACCTTCAAAAGAAATACCCGTTTAATATTACATATTCGCTGGTCTACACTGGACAGGAAACCCCTGTTCCCCTCTCTCTCGCTCTAATTCACTTCTTTTCTTCCGATTCGCCTCTTGCTTCATGCCAGTTCTCTAAACCCCAATGCCTACTGCTTCCGCATCACCTATTGACTTCAACTTTTTTAAGTCTTTTAATGGTGAACAAGGGGCAAGAGTGGGGCGATGGCATCATAGTGCCAAGTTGAAGATCTGAACTCAAATTCCAACACTTTTTGTAGTTTGAACTTTCTTATGGTATTGTTTTTGAAAGGCTTCAAGATGGTTGAAGCTTAGATTATTCTCTTTTAATGGTAATTAAAAACACAATCTCTTTTCAGTTAAATTGGACTTTATGACGGTTCACATTATAAACAATCGTGTTTCAAATACAAGAATATGATCGGTACGTGTCTATAATTTCCTGCTTCAGTTACATAAAAAACGGGTATAAAACGGAAAATCATACTCTTTTGGTTGAAGAGATATGATGTAATGCAGTTCATAAAGATCGAGCATTGGTGAATCTATTTGGGCATTTGGATTTCCTTCAAATAAGGCACAAGAATGAGATTTCAATGAGTCTGAACTTGAGGAAAAGCGAAATAGATGACGATGGGTCCCCTCTCTGTAAGCCTTTAGCATCCTCATCGTGAACACTCTTGGTTCTTGAATAAATCCGCAAAGAATATCTAGTGGGTGACATTTACTGTTCAAACTACTCTTGCTACCAAACTCCACTGTATCCCTTTCATTTCTCCTACTCAAAAACAAGAACACCCAGATGCTCTAATCGATACTTTTGGTCTCATATCCTTTGGAAGAATCTATTCGGTAGGTTTCTTACGTGCGGAATCTCTAGATATAAATTTGAGTTGAGGAAACAGAAGCAGCCTTTTTAAAATAGCAATATGCATTTTAAAGCTGTCATCATCTTAGTGACACGGCCATTTGATTAGTTGAACTTGACCAACCGAAAGAAAGAAAAACTATATATTATGCTTGCATTTTCACCAGCTAATTGCATGGATGCATCATCAGGCTTGGAACTTACAAATATTCTTGGAATCCATGTATCTTTTTCTTTTTTAATGCATGAATCTTATGTTATGAGCCAGAAAAGCACTGCTGTTGATTTTTTAAAAGTTCCAACTACATCAGGCACCTTCAGCTCCTGCACCTGTCCAACCAGGCATCCTAACCTACCTACCATCTCAACCAAACGACAGTTGGTCGGATTCCAGCACCTAACCCATATTACGTGGGTATGAGAACCTATTTGTATATATTGACCAGTGTTTGTGAGGAGAAATTGATCACAGAAACACGTGAAAAGAAAAATAAACTCATTTGAAAGATCCAAAAGAGTAGACTGTTTGGTTGACGTATTGCACTCTGGCAACTCAGGAAGTTTATGGAGGAAAAGTTCTCGTTTTCATTTTCATTGAAGACAAGATGAGATGCAGCAGACTACTACCAGATTATGCCAATAGATGCACCTCAACTATTGAACTCTTTACCCTCTTTAACTCGAACTTCTGAACCTCAACTCTTCTAACCAGGTGGATGGAGAGAGAGAGAGAGAGAGAGAGAAAGAGAGAGAGAGAAGTTGGGACTTTCGATGTTTTTTTGGTAAAAACTTGCATCCCCTTGACAATCTTACTACAGGTACAGATCATGGCCCTTTATCCTGCAGATGGAACTCCTGAAAACAAGGTTCAATGAGGCTCTAGAATGACTACAGCCTATGGTTACAAGGACATTGCCTAGCTTATCCCTTCACATGTTTCTTAAATCCTATCAATTTTGTTAATGCTACATTATTCAAGTATTAGTTTACTGCTACCACTTCACTCCTCGCTTCCTGTCTCCATTTTACGCCGGCTAATAACTGCGGCAGAACCACTTGCGGCCAAAAAGGGAACCTGGGAGATGTGCTTCAGGTGGAGTTTGGAGTCAAAGGGGCATTAGAGATGGGAACAGGCTGGGATGCCCTATTAGTTTCTTGATAGGCATCAACTCCCTATACATTCGGGAGTTGACAAAAGAGATAGTCATAAATAGGCACTGGTAGGAACTAGATATCTGTCTATCTAATTAAGAGGAAAATCGGCATATGGAGTGGCTCTTCTCACTAGCCTCTGGAACAAGTATTATTAATCCGAGTTTTGCATGGTGAGTCTTTAGGTATTCTGGAAAAAACGTGAATGGTTGAACATTCTGCTTATTTGCTGCTCTCAACCATGCACTGTGTTTAGTTGATTAATGAGGAAGATGGAAATCTTGGGATACGAAGATGGATTCAAGTTACAAGTAGTGTCCTCTAATAATATATGTTAGTAAAATACCTCTTTATTTTGCAAATTTTTCATTTCAATGCCATGTGTCACGTATTTAATGACGTTAATGCTTCTAGAAAATGCTCAAGCTCATAAGGAACTGGTACAGAGTTGATATCATTTTCAAAATAAGTTAAAAGCAGTATTACTAAATGAAAGGCTTCCCCCTATCAAGCTTTAATCAGTAATGTTATGGAGATCCCACTGCTGACACTGTAGCACTCCAGAAGTTCCTAAAACGCCAAAAATGCTCATCACATAACAATGCACCATCTCTCCAATTTTTCATTTGCTGGATCCTTCGAGCTCTTAAATGCATACAGATGTCGACATCATTATGGTAAAGAAGGTCCAAGTGGAAGCCAATAGTTATGTGGTATCAATATTCAGAAATATCATCACACATCGACACATATGAACATCCATAAGAACGCACATAGGGCTGTAGAATAAGAGTAAAATGCGAGAATAATTTTTAGTGGAGAGTAGAAGTTAAGAGAATAAGAAAAGCGAAGCTTCATCCATATTACTTGACTCTTGTGTGCACACAGAAATGGAACAGAAGGCAGCCAGCAGAAACAGAAATGGTTCTACGCGCATCCACTGATACATTTTTAATCTCCAAGATAGAATACAAGCACTTACATATCAAGCTCAGTATGCAACTCATACAGAAGCAGAATCACATTATTTGACTACTGAAGTGTCAAATCTTGCACTCTTTCTTCAGAGTGCAAGACACTTCCATTGCTTGACTCCTTGTAAATGCAGGAGCGTGCAACACATTCGCGTCTTCTGCAATACTTTCTACCAATAAAACAAGACATTACCAATGAATAGTGGAACCGAGACTGGTGTATGGCACTTAAAAGGTGTTAGGCTTGTAAAGATGTGGCTCTTCGTGTCACCATGCGCCTGGGAAAGCAGCTAAAAATTTTGTTATAATCAGCGGGCTTATAGGATAAGAAAAATGATGGATCTTGCTCAAGACTTTCAACGTAATCTTCAAGAATTGGAACAATTTCATCAAATTGTGGACGCTTATCTGGGTTGCTTGCCCAGCAATGGTTGATGAGGCTAGAAATTGCTGCAGGGCAAGTGGCAGGTATAGGTGGCCGAGCATTCTGCAATCATTTTAAAATTGTTAACTTAAGAATTAAGCTGGAAGCTGAAGATATTAGAAATTTAGAAATGAAAAAAATACAGAAGTCATACTTTCTATAAGCATATACACATACAGCTTCTTCTTTTTTTTTTTTTTACTTGACTTTTCTCATTTCTGTGCTTGTTAAGGAATGTGGTGCATTGACAATACAGGGCAAAGCCTGCATAAGCATATCATTTTCTTTGCACGAACAGACAAATAATGCCAATGGATGTACCCTGTCATACAGATCAGAGTGACCAAAAAAAAAAAGAGAGAAAAAGAAAAATCACTGACTTCATTATGCCTAGAGAAGTTTCTGAACTATCTATTCAAAGCTACTGCCTATGCCATCTACACCCCCCCTAGCTGCAAGTCTAGCACTTGGTTTAAGTTATCTACCCAAGTGAGCATAAAAACCTTTTGTTTTTCATGGGAAAAAATTATTATAACATCTAGGCCTTCTACATTTTTTTCATTGCTTGATGACATTAGACTAACATGATAGAACACTTTTGAACACCTTTAGGTTATAGATGCTTAATTATATGCTCCAAGAAGAATGCTAAACTACCTTTCTGGTGTTTGTGAGCCTGCAATAAGTGTTTCGGAGCCAGGCGAGACTACTGAAACATAGAAACTAATGAGAGAATCTCATGATATTTGGTGCATGTTTCTATTTTTCTGTTTACGTTGGAATTCTAAAAGCTATTTCAAATCGATACCAATAAAAATGCACGAAATAATTATAAAATCTTAATTTTGGTTATTCTACGAAGTGAGAAAGTCCTTCATTTGCTACTCGAACTGGCAGAAGTACCTACCTGATCACTTATCCTTTGCGGCTTGGGTGATCAGCTTTCCAGTGTCACATTCTTTTAATCACTTTATATATATATATATATATATATATATATATATATATATATTTGACTTCTTACAATTTCACAAAAAATGAACACAGCTTTGAGCCTTTGAATACTAGTAGAAAGTACACATTACATTAGTTCAATCAACCAATACATATTTGTTTAGGAGGTGAAACATCAACCATTCAAATTGTACTAAAATTGCGCAACAAAAAATTCAAATTTTTTTCACAAAAATGAGTTAATATAATGCATGTTCTTTAGATCATGAAATACTTGACGCAAATTTTTCTGAGCGCCTAAAACTATTTCAACAAAAGACACACATATATACACAGACAAAGTACTGGTTATACAACGTTAGCAAGGACAAACTTAAAGATATAGAGCTGATCAAACACCAAACAGGCAAACAACAGGAATTGATTTCTTTATCATAACTTAAAAAGTGGAGCCCATCAATAAATTCATGCGTTTTCATATTGTACAGCTGTAATGGCAATTGCGTAAGAAAAGAAAATTGCACATGGGCAGCTGCATGTGCCTATGCAGGCATGCATGGATAGACCAACAAAAAAAGGATTAAGTATGCAGCCAAGTAGTTGCCTCCATTCATATTTCTAGTATGTGTCTTTTGGATACGTGCATTAAAAATTGAGACTATCATATGTTATATCTTGTCGTATGAGGTTCATTTGTAAATTTCATAAATCACAAACTCCCACAGAAAATAAGAAAAAAAAACATGTCACTGTAAGTAGGAAAAAAAATGTGTTCACATTATACAACACAAAAGGAAATTTGAAGAGCCTCACAAGGCTATAATATGCAGGTTCATCTAACAGAATGCTTTAGTGGATGCAGCAGGCAATGTTACTGAAATCACCAATTTAGTATGAAGAAGAAGGACCTGCATCCTCCACACATAAGAAACATATTTACATGATGCATCTTCTTCAACATAATCCACAAGGACCTTCCAATCACATTATTTCAGAAAACATAAGAAATTTCTCCATCTTAAACATTTAATTAGCTGGTCTAAATGAAATTCACATGATTATATATTACAAATTACTGACAAGATACCTATCAACATGACCATCAAATGAGAAAAAGATTATAGAAGGACAGCAGATAAGCAGTTCGCAACATCACATGACTGAAGAAAGTGACAAAAAAAGGACTCAATGCCAGAGCTTGCCAATCAGATCCATATCAATATAGTTTGCTTGGCGATAAATTTTAATGCAACTCAAGGAGTCAGAGTTAGATTTCATTGTCATTTGAGAAAAAAACGAACCCAGCGGCTAGACGCCACACCCTGAAATTAAATGCCAAACACTCATTGAGACACACCTTAGATACATGTGAACATACAAAATATTATGTTGTTAAAAATTAAAATATATGTGAATCAGAAAATGCAGTTATAATCAAGGCAATTGTTGATCATTTTTGCATGACACAAGGTATGATTCAAACTGGAAACGGATCAACACCACACTCAATCAGTCAAAATTGTTTTTCTTTTCTTTCTTTGAATAACCAGAATAAATTACTGAAAAGTACAGGAAATAATTGGCACTTATGAAAATTCACATGATTGCCAAGAGATAGAGCTAGAAGAAACTGATATCAACATAATTATACCTTCTGGGATACTGCATATGCAGCTTGTTCAGCCGTCATATCTTGAAATGGTATCAACGCTGTTAGAATCTCCCAGAAGACGATCCCAAAACTGTAAACATCAACCTTTTTGGTATGTTGTCTTTCCTTGATCATTTCTGGTGCCATCCAACGATAAGTCCCCATGAAACCCTTGACATCATCACACTGAGATTCTAAGCATGAGATGCCGAAATCTGCCACTTTCACACACATATTGTCCCCAAGAAGTAGGTTTTCCGATTTGAGATCCCTATGAAGTATGCCTCTAGAATGAAGATAATGCATTCCACGAGCTATATCAAGGGCCAACCTGAGAACCAGCTTCATGGGGAGAGAATGAGGCTCCTGTTGATGCAGGTACTTCCTCAATGACCCCCCTGACATATACTCAGTGATAATGCAGAATATAGGGGGTTTCTTGCAAGCTGCAACAAACTACACCACGTAAACCAGAATATTTAGAATTCAGTAAATTGCATTTCAGGATGGTAAATGATGGTAAACAACAAATGGAACACCCACAGATCTATGTGATATCAGAAACTATGACATGTAACATAAATCTCTGATAACCATATATCCACATCAAGTATGAGCCGTGCATGCGTGCTTCTGGTGCAGCCAACCCAGGTATACTATAATAAATTACATGGAATAGACTCTTAAAAAACTTTCAGTAGCATGGGTCTTGAAAAAGACACACAGTAAATTACGAGTTACAGAAATCCAATCTCTGAATTTATATATTTCGTGGTGTGGGAAATACTTACCGAGATGATGTTAGGATGCTTGAGGCCAAAAAGGAGGGAAACTTCTGAATTGAACTGTTTCTCAACGAGCGCCGCCAATGCATCGTCTTCCTCAGGGAGACTTACGATTTTGACTGCGACCTCCTTCTCCCTGTAGATCCCATGGTATATTCTACTGTGACGTCCCGAAGCAAACCTGCTTCCTACCAGCAACTGGGACATATCTGCGCTCCAGTTCTCCTCCCCTTCTTCCTTGATCGCTCCGCCGGAAGAGACCAGATATTTAGACCACGAGATCACCCTCTTGTCCTCCGTATATCCTCCAACGGTCCTAGAATTGAATGAATTCCTCTTCAGTGATAGTAGCTTCTTCATTGCTTCCGGATATTCGTCAATCCTGAAAAGGCTTATAAGCAATGCAGGTTCTGTACTTTCTCTGCTCAACCGACGAATGAAGACTGACACAGTACCAAGAAGTACAAGTTATCTTCGACTAGGAAACTCTGAGAACTCAAAAGTCCCAGTAGATCCACGATCTATACCAAAAATAAAGAGGAAAAAAAAACTCTCTACCAGATAATTGCTTAAAGTTCCTGTCTTCTTCTCGAACACGAGGTCTATGAAGTAAATTTAAAAAACTCAAACCTCAAAATTTTTCCCTAAAAATGACAAATATCTGAACTTCCAAACTGAAGAGTCAGATCACGGAGATGATTTCCAGGACTTTCTTGAGAATCCCAGGATCCAAGAGCTAAGACATCCAATGCAAGTCGATTGTGGTCGCAAATCCAACTTTGTCAGGAACGATTGCTGAGATTAACTTCTGTTCACTCTTTTCCCCGAATAAAACCAGCTCTTCTCCCTCCAGCATACCCAGAACCTAGAACCTATTTCTCAAACTCCAAGATGTGAAGGAACTCCCAAATGCAAGGAAGATCCCAACTTCCACAAACCAAGTTCGCTCCGTGCAAGCAAGATCAAAAACTCCCGGAGCCAAACAGATATTCACATTTGGCGGCCAACCTTTCCTCATCAAGACTCAAAAACCCCCCAGACCTAAACAGCGCGCGTCCCCATTTCAAACCTTCCATTCCCGGATCCCATCGACCGGAGCTACCCTTTACCGCAATCAAACCAAGCAGCACGAACTAAATCCGACGATACCAAGATCTCTTTCTCTTTCTAGGAAATGGCAGATCCCACTTTCCACTCTCTCCACTGAAACCCCAAAAAAATGCAGGACAAACACACAACTAAGGACACTCTCCTTCAGAGGATCCGGAAATTCCAGGATTATATATAGGGAAGGGAGAAAGAGGGAGAGAGCGTTATGCAAGTTAACTCGCAGATAGATTTTCGAGATTTCGAACCAAAAAAAAAAAGAAATAGAATTGCAGTTTAATCAACAAGCAGTTGCTTAGCAATCTTGATTGGATAAAAAATTTAGCAAACAAAGAAAACCGAAATGTGATAAGTAATGAGTCCTTGGGGTTTGTCATCACTCGCGACAGACGGCGACATGCGTCTGCAAGGAGTTACAGTACGTACGGTAATGTCCCTGATTTTTTGAATGGCAGATATAAAATTATTAAAATACCCTTACAGTGCCCGCTACAACTACTTTTTTTTTATTTGAAATATTGTTTTCAAGTTTTTATCAAGAAAAAATTAAGAGAAGAAAAGATTCTTATTTTTATGTTTGATCCGTCAATTGATACTTGGGATGCTTGCAATCGTCACAAGCTCATCAAGTTGACATCTTAACTATGTTTAGCAATAAGTTTAATAAAATAAGCAAATGTCATTAGACAAATATAACATTCTTCCTTTCTTTACTTTCTAAGCATACTTATACAATTTCACCAAAAGAAGCAATTTAAAGTTTACAATTCAAATTGCAAAACTTAAACATGATGTACTTTTCATAAACCTATCAATATTGAAAATGGTAGTACGAGATCAACTGATATCCCTTGGAGAAAAGTAACACAATTCTCTATGAATCAGTGAAGGTATATGACAAGCATATACTTGGCACATTCTAAGTGATAAACATGTTTAACTTCATGTTGCCAATATTTTTGTGGACATTCTATTCGTGAACTTGTAGATTGTTGCTTACATTTATTGAGATTGATTATCAAACTAATCATGTCCACTTCTTAAACATGTTTCTTTTAAAAAAAAAATTTACTTCGGGGAAGCTACTATTAACCGATGGCGCGAGACATGAAAACATCAATGTTATTCCCGTGCCTCGGATCCTAACATGTGTTTGCTTTTACGAATGGCTGCGGCATCAAGATTTAAATCAATGACTAACCGCCTACCAGCCGCTAATCCAACAAAATAAATTTGATCAATTTTATTATAATGTCATTTTTGAGCGCCCAATTTGTTAAGATAATGTTATACAAAAATGCATCTTTTGAGTATTGAACTCTTGATCTCTTTGGTTTTTGAACCAATATTAGTTGACCAATCATGTCAAGAGATGCACCTGATACTGAACTGTTAACCTTCTTTTCCTGTGATAAGAATTTGAGAGCATGTGATTGCTCCTACCTGCTTTCCTTGGAAAGGGAGGAAGATAGAAAAATCTCAATAAATGGGGGTACCTACCTACCTATTAGTAGGTCACATGTGGCTACTGAAAAGAAATGTATGAAAAGCTTGAAAAGGAAAAAAAAAAAAACTTCAAAGTTTAATGATATAAACAAAAGAAAAAAAATTAATGAAATTAATGCTCATTCTTATATTAAATTAGGAGATTTGGCCATGTTGGTTTTGCTTCTTTTATCATTTTTATGGCTCAATAAATAAAATTTCAAGGTAAAATCTCTTGAAATCCAAGAACTTTCAATTGGTCCATGCTTGTGGATTGAGATTCTGGATTTGCATTCAACTATAACTATATATACTGCATTTTCGGATGAGTAGGAGACACCCCACTGCCCGATTAAAGCTGAAACTTCTACCCAACCTCTTGTCGCCGCAGATTATGGTATTTGGAACAACCAAACCTTGTATTTCTATTGTATTTCATAACTCAACCAACCAAACTCTTAATGAACTAATAAACTCTTCACATTCCTAGAACCAGCAAGTTCTTCTTCTCTATTTTTCGCAACTTTTTTTTTCAAAGGAGATTAGATTAAAATATGAAAAGGTATTTTCTGTGCCAAGAATAGATATTTTTTTTTTAATTGATAAACTTTGGATAAGAGAGATTCATGCTAATCCATTTGCTGTTGTAGACATTCTTGACTTCTTTCTACTTGAAGGTCTTATAAACAAAAAATATATATTGATTGAAGAAACTTTTTCCCTCACAAAAAAAAGAAAAAAAAAAAAGAAGAAAAGTCAGGAGAAGGGCATAAAGGTCAATTCAACCATGTGAGAAAAAGAGAATGAGACAAAGATGGGGTGGCACCCTGGTGGCTGCTTCGCTTTCTTTAAGAACCAGAACATGGGGTTGCCTCCACTCTCCCCAGACACAGCCCTAGATGTTGATGGACACAAAATCTTATCAACCATATATATATATATATATATATATAACTTTGCTCTATATTCATGAAAAGCAAATATGTAAATAAATTGTGTTTTATAAAGTTTTAGACATCAATGATTCATATACTTTTTTTGTTTCTAGAAACTTTCTTACATCCTACATTCACCTATACACTAGAAAAGGCAATTAATTTATGGCGTTACTCAAAAGTTCAAAATAGAAATTTAGTTTCTCATATTAGTCATGGTAATCAGGGTTTTTTTCCAAATGATTTATTTTATTTGGAAAACATAAGAAGGCATCTGATAGCCTCGGATTTGAGATTCTAGGATTCGAGAACCGTGGATTTAATAACAACCCAATTCCCTTCTGATCGTAAATCTGTCATTTTCTCAAAAAAAAAAAAAAAATCTTAAATGTGAATCTTAAGTCTGACTTAAGATCCTTAGTTTGATGAACCGTAAATCTTTTAACACCAGTAAAAAATAAAAAAGGCATACCACTTCATATCCACATGAATTTCAAATCCAGAATAATCAAACAAATTATTGCATTTTTTTTTTCACATTTTCAGTTTTTACTTTTTACTGCCTGTCTTGGTAACTCTAGCGTGGGGACGAGAAGCACATGGGGTTCATCAACCGACCGGTCGTAACCACTTTGTCCATATTTGAACCCCACCATGGATTCTGGATCGTTCACTTTAAGAGGGGGTCCAGATTTGCTTTCTAGCGTAGGTAAATAGGGAAGGCTCACATAATTGATTTGCATCCAAACAAAACGGCCGGTCCTGTATGTACTTGTTTTTGTACCCCTTTGTACCGCATACCCACCGTCCGATCGTCCTCATCGAACGGAAGTGCAACTCTCAGGGATTCGTGCCGACCGGTCTCCGGTGGGTCCCCGGCCGGGCCGGGGCTCAATCCAGGTTGGGTGTGAGCTAGAGGCCAAAAATGAGCTGTCCCTCCGGGCTTGTTCTTCATGGTGCGAGTTGGATTAGGATTAGCTTAGGTCACAATTAAGCATATTCTAAAGCGTTAGGGGATCTTCACTAAGCTGAGATGTTTGATTTTTCTTTAATTGAAAGGTTTGTCTCATACGGCTCTTCATCTCTACTCTAAAGTAAATAATTGCTTATTGAATGTTTTATATTTTTCAAACATATGTTTATAGAACACATATAATCAGTAAACCCATGACTCGGATTTCAGTTGTGAAGTCTTTATAATGCATTTTTACTACAAACAGATGAAGTATGTAAATTTATTAGGACTTAAACATGTAATGTGAGTGCATGTGTGTATGTTTAGTAGAGTTAGTCACTAAGCTTGTAATAAGACGATGACTTAGGGAGAAGACAGCCTAAGTGCACAGTTATTCTCTGTTATCTTTGTCAAAATCAAGTTGTTAAGAGCGAACATTCACAAGTTTATGATAGAACAAAACCACTTTACAACCATTGCATGTTGAAATATATTTCGCAATTCATGAAATAAGAAACTTTAGTTTTTAGTTCCACAAGACCAAACCATATGGCCTACTTGCGAGTCGAATCGGTGAGTTTTCCAACTATAAGTTTGTAACTGAAAATACCGGTTTTAGATTCATGAACAAATATTGTACATGATCATCCCATCTTTTTTACTTCCTATATACGTTTTCAAAACCATGACTGCGTTAAAGATACAAAATCAACCAAATGTTTAACTATAGTTTACAACCTAAAACAGAGCTAATATTTAGGTCTAATTTTATCTTTTTATTGACTTTTAATTTCATCCTTTTCACTTGTATCTAATAATGAATATATATATATGCATATAAATGTAAATGAATCTATCCTCAAGCGGGTCTGTGCAATGGTCGGGTAGGCAGCCAATTTTTGTTTCAAACTCTCATGACATCACCCTTTTATGTTACAAAAAAAAACATTGATATGCAAACTGAAGCATAACCAAGACACCACTTCGAAGCAGGGAATTGTCTGCCGCTTACCCAAAAACCCAAAATGTGGCTTTCACTCGGGCGGTGGACATAGCCTCCCGCTTACCCAAAATGTGAGTGAAGCCAATCAAATTTGAATTCGAGGCAAATATGGAAATGAGGGACTCCAAGTGAGTTTGGAAGAACTAAACCACCACTAGCTACGCCGCAGAGGTTTCGTAAGAGCAATTTAGAGCGTGTTCGGTACCAATGGAGCACGGTTTCCATTGCTCACAGAGAATTGTCCAGGACCTCCATACAACAGTTTTAGAGCTTGTCCGGTACAGCAGAACACAGCGTTCCGCATGATGCAACACCATGCGGCAAGGGGGTTCTACATTCCCTTGCAAACGTCAGACAAAGGAATCCATTTCGCATCTTTCAGATTCAATACACGAAAGGGGCTTTCGGAAAAAAAAAATGAGTTTATAAAAACCAGATCGGGTTTGACTAAAACCCACTTTTAATGTCATTCAACCACACTCGAAACCTCGGTTTAGGCTGTCATCGAAGAATCCTACATGATGATGTTAATTTGAAGCCATGCCTCGAGATTTGACCGGCGGCAAGGCAAGGTCCCGGTGACAACGACGACGTAACTAGGTCGGACATGGTGGGTCCGATACACTGCGGATCTGATTGTCTTGCTTAGGAGTGGGCATCAACGTCAGGTGGGAACCAGAGCTCGCTGTCCTATGGTCCCATTAGTGTCGCCTGTTATGGAGGAAACCAGGCGTGCCCAGCCCCAACCCATTTCCTTAGAACGTGGCTTTCTCATGCACCCATTTAATCCTTACCCAATAATGCTTCACAGCCAAGCTTTCCATCAGCAAACCATGGCCTCATTAATACTTGGGGTTGCCCAGCCAGTTGAACAATTTGAGCATCTCTCTCTCTCTCTCTCTCTCTCTCTCTCTCTCTTTATATACATATATATATATATATATATATATAAGTTGTGATTTGAATTGGTTTTATATTGAAATCATTCCTCACAAATTGCAAGCCCTATTTATGAGGCTGAATATATAGAGAGAGTGAATGATCATTGTAGATATCTACAATCACTGAGCCATCTAATAAAGACCGTCTATATGGAGTAGATGGATGATTGAAAGAAAAATAAAAAGAAAAACATATGAATTAATACTATTTGACAAATGCATTATATTTTATATAGTTATGTGATTCTTAAAAACAAAAATCACCATTCAATATATATATATATATATATATATATATATATATATATATATATATATATGTGCAGTCCATTGGTTAGGGCAGTCTTGGGTTGGTTTTCTAAAAACCAGCCAACCCATGCAGGATCTCCAAATTTATCTGCATAAGGAAAATTGATCTAATAATGAATGCATAGATCAAGATTCATAAGAGATCAATATTAGTATTTTATATTCTTAAAAAAAAAGGTCATAAAATCACGTTCACACATCCAATTTTGATGTTTTTTTCCCGCATATAAATTTGGATATTTCAAGCTTTTTTATGAGGCGAGAGCCCCAGCGTGTGGCATGCATAAACCAAACGACAACGGAGGACTGTCATCCATATTGGATGGCCAAGGCTTGGGGTTTTTGTATGACTTAATAATAAGTCTGTCTAGCGTTCTTTCTTTTGAATTGATCGTGACCCTTTTCGACTATTTTTCATATGCTTTTACAAATCCAACCACGTTAATTAATATTGCTGTAATATCAAAAATTTTGAGATTAAAAAAACCAAATTCACAATTGCATTTTATATTGGTTTCAAAATCAAAGGTTTTAGCTTTTCGACTCATAAATTTAGATATATGCATTATATCTTTTCATTCTTAAAATTTCTGGACATTTTGCATCTATCTATATGATTAATTTTTTGAAAAAAAATATTTTAAAACCACCAAATAAATTTGCCAAGCGTTCATGAAAGGGCTGTTTGGCTTTAGGAATGGCATGTAGGCATTTCATGAATTTGTCTCAAATTTGAAATAGATTCATAGAACACTTGTTCAAGTACTCTATGAATCTAGCTCAAATTTGAGGCAGATTCATGAAACGCTCGTTTTTAATGTCAAACATTATCAATGAATTAAAAAAAATGGGAATCTGAAAGTAAACACAGATGCAATCCATTTGTTTGATTTTGTATGACGCAAATACTGGATTTGTGTTGAACACGAGATTGGAATCCAAAACAAAGAACTGGATATGTATTCCATGGTTTAACTACTCAGATCTAGATTCAATCGAATTCGGATTTACCAGATTCAGATTCACGGTTGGACTAGAATCCGATTCTTTGAAATGAATGGGATTTCTCGTCTGATTAATGTTCGTGTTTGGCATGACATTTTTATACGAAGAATCTTTACATTTTGGATTTCGAACGGCTCCCTTTGTAATGTTTCAATTCTATGAAAACGGTATTATAAGAACAGGGAGGCAGTAAAATTTTTTCTTTTTAACTTTTCAAACATCTAAAACAATATATATATATATATATAGCATATTTATTAACGGTATTTATTGGTTGCAGCATTTAAAAGAAAATTCAGATGGTGTTGAAAGCATGTCACATGGTAATGTTGGCATGTCATCACATGTCCCTTCAACACACATGGAGACATAAAGTCTCACATTGACAGACACCAATCAAGGAAGACGAAGAAGAAGAAGCGAACTGTTGAAGCATATTCTCAGTTACGGGATCCCCGTTGTCCATGCTTCCTTCACAAGCTCACTTTTTCTTGAACAACCAGTTTGGATCACTACAACAATCTTAACCACAAACTTAGTTTGAGGAATATTGTTTAAGTCGGCCGCGAATCAGCTTATTCAAATCAAATCGGTACAAAATCTTTGGATTCAATACCATAGTTTGCAAACTCGTGACTTGGACTTCGATCGGCTAAAGACTGGGTTACTAGGTCAGAGAGTTGACTCAGTGACTAAGCTGGGTTAGGTCATAAAAAATTTTGATAGTACATTTTTTTTTTGTATAAATGCAGGAAAAAAGTAAGTATGTTGGAACTTCCTGTTTTTTTTTTTTAATAAACTAAAATTGAGTAACATGTAATACGAGTAGTTTTATTTCTTCAGTAAAATTTGTGATATTTCACAATTTATACAATAATAAACTTCAATATTCAGCTACGCACAAAAAAAAAACATTTAATTGGCTGGTAGTCTTGCCAAAAACCTTATATCATTTACATATAAAAAGTGTACAACATAATCTTGCTTGTTTTTTGAACCAGACCGAAAATGGATGTCCGATCACACTCAAACGAGGAGTCTAAAATGGTCCAAGAAACAGTGAGACCATGGTATTATGCTCTTTAGTCAGTGGCAAACTTGTAATTTTCAGCCATGACAGGAGTATATTAGTAATTAGCTAATCAAAATTAAATTATGTTAATCCTAATTAAGTTTAGATAATAATAGCTTAAGAGCTTAAACACCTAATTAATAACGGATTAGAGAACTTAAGACAGAATTAGACACTAAGCTAAACCGCAACTGAAACTAATCATTTGAATCCAATTAATTGAACAAACCTCCTCAAAATATATTATCATTTTCCTAAACCCCTTCAAGATAGATTAATATAAAATATGACACAATAAGTAAGGTAAAAAAATAAATTTTACTATAGGGGTTGCCACCCCTTTGGAATGCAACGTGAGAAGAGGAAGAGAGAAAAGAGAGGAGAGGAAAAGGAGGGAGGAGAGGAGGAAGAGAGAGAATAAGAGAAAGAGGGAGAGGAGAGAAAAAAAAAAGGAGAAGAGGAGAAAGAGAGACAAGAGAAAGAGAGAGAAAGTAGAGAGAGGAGAGAGAAAGAGAGGGTAGAGAGAGAAAGTTGAGGATAAAGAAGTGTCCATCGACGACAAAACTATACAGAATCCCTCCTCTTTCGCACTTTGTAATCACCTTGCTAAAATATAAGGTATAATGAAAGTTATTGCAATTTTTTCGATTACGTGTAAAATTCTATATTGTTTGCGGCAGAGATTTTAATTGCTTCTCTTAGGCTGCACTTGGTAGCTATTCTCTGCGATTCCCATGGATCGAAATCTAGAAAAAACAGATCAATACTCGAGATGCTGCGGAATTTTTGTTAGAAAACTTGAACATCTTCGTTTTGTGTGTAGCACATACGAGCAACAAACAAACTGTATTAATAGTGTTTAAGTGGCCTAATTGTCTAGGTTAAATCGAAATTCATGTCGAACCATGCACCTGTTTGTTGTATCATGAAACTTGACAGTAGGCTAGGCTAGGTCGTGTGACACAGCTTGCCTTAATCGGCCATGATTACTAATAGATCTTTGTCGGCTACAATCGAGCTCTGATTAGACTACCTTGGTCGCACCCATGGTCGAGATGAAACCGAGCGGGTGATTGACTGCGCCATAGTTTTAGTTAACATTCATTAATCATAATAGATAATTAGATTAATCATGTAGTTCAAAGATTGCTTAGACTAGCAAAGTTGAGATTTAATGACTTGAACTAAGTTGCTAGCTTAAAGAAATGCCTTAAGTTAATCAAGTTCTATTTGATTATTTGAATACATGTTCATGCATACATTTAGTTGTATCTGGTTTTGGAATTAAGTGTCACACTCATAAAGAACTCGAGCTGTGTTGATGATGCACGCTTGATGTTGAGTTCTAAGAGTGAGTTTTTTAATGATAAATTGTGCTTTAACTCTAAGATGAGCGTAATTGAGAATGTGAGCCGGATAGTGATGATAGATGTGAAAATATGTTCATGCATTGAATTGATTGAACATTATGGCTGTTTATTTACTTTACGCAATGTTTGCTCATGGCTGAGTTATCATTTTAATATGGGGAACGGCTTAGGGTTGGTTTTTTTTTTTCGGGGTGATGGTATAAGGGAAAGTCCGAGAGTGACCCAATATATCAAAAATGAAAAGTCCAAGATCGGCACATGTTACGACTATAAAGAGTCAAATCCAACTGTAAAACATAAAAGAGGCCAGGTTGGGTGGCGAAGGGGTCTAGGAACCTGTGAGCAGAACATTCCCTAATTACATGGATTGATAACATGCTCCTTCTTCGGGCTACTTAGAGGAGAACATCCCCATCATGAGGCAGCAAGTGTGGGATACAGTTATTGCAGTAATGCAATTGAGCTCAACAAATGTGGAGTTACGGTAGTGATTAACCCAAATTATGACAATATTACCGGTGCCTCTGTGTTTGGGACCGTAAACTGTGCAACTGTCCACCCTAAATACGTCGACGAAATGGGTGGCATCATATGATTTTACTCAAGCGGGTGCGTGCATATGCATCATTGAAAATTATGTTATTTTGAATTATTTGGCTGTCTATTTATTGATTTATTTCATTTGACCTCTTTGAACTATGATTCGAGTATTTTCACAAGTGCAAGAGTGAACTTGCTTCCAGTGATGATACTTACAATACAATACATAAACTCTACACTTAAATGATATATTAGAGATCTTCTTATGATTTTCATTGTAATCAGCGACTGTGTTGATGCTATGACTATTTGCCTTCATTAGGTTCTCACTATATAAAAGATGATGTTTGTTGATCAGGTGGCTAAAAGGATGGGGGATTGTTGGGAAGTACTGCGACAATGTCATATACATTTTCTCATATGATGTTTGTACATGTTTGCACATAAGTGTATGATTATTTTGCTTCCGCTATAGAAACAAAAGAAAGATATTTTGTATCTATTTGCCTTTCGTGCTTAGTTGCGTATGACATTGGAGCATTATAGTTTCCAGTGTGGCAAGAAGAGAAAATTAAACATCTTCATAAGGCCGGGTCGTTTGGCATTCAAAACACCATGCATAAATATGTCTGAAAATTGTGGAAGATTTATGGAACCCTTGTACAAATTCTTCATGAAACTTGTCTTATTTTAAAGCATATTCATGGAACACTCACATGATGTGAGTTCGTAACGTCAAATGGCCTCTTATGTTATGTTTGATTCATGGTTCTCAAAACTAGCCAAATAGGTTGTCCTATTCTATTGTTTCAGTAAAGGTAAAACATGGCATTCTCATCCCTAACAATAGGTGTAAGTGGATGAACATTGTTGTGTTTTACAAGATATCAGTAGCGGAGAGCTAAGTGTGGACTTATATCAGCGGCTGGCTACATAGACTTATATACTTTAATTTATTGCATAATGGTGGCCCTAAAATCTAAGATTTCTTATGTTAATAGTGCCTCTCAGGCTCAGCTACACATTTTTGGCTCCGTCAATGCCTATTTTGGCCAAGAAATGCTAGAGAATATTAAATTTGGAATCATCAAACAATATGTCCTGCACCTTCTATGTAGACCTTAGCATCTACTATAATGTAAGAACTGCAGCATTAAAATTACACTTAAATTTAAAAAAAAAAAAAAAATTGGCCTATGTAAAAATTATAAAATTATTTTTCAGCCCCTTACAAATTTTGAAAATACTATTTCCTTCAACTCTATCCTACCCAAAAAAAAAAAAAAAATTCTAGCTGAGCCCCTGCCCAGAACAATAAACCAAACAATACTCCTAAGGTCACCTTGCATTAACTATCATATAAACGAAAAGTTTTTTTCCTTCTGTATAAACGAAAGAATTTTTGTCATATACTCACTAAAATTGCTTGCACCAGTATGGCGCATATAACCAGGTTTATTCTCCATAGATTATGCAGCTCTCTCTCTCTCTCTCTCTCTCTCTCTCTAAATATATATATATATATATATATATATATATATATATATATATATATTCATGTCTGAGAAAGAGAGGGAATGTTTGACTGTTGAAAGAGCAAACTTTGAAATAGAATCAAATATCAATTGCTGTAAAGGTAATGGCATATTTAAAAGCTCGGCCATGGTGGCCTTTTCTTCTTTTCCAATGAAGAAAGGAGAAAAAGCTGGCGATCGTGTGAGAAATATTCTTGGTCAGCATACGGATCTTGACTCGTAAATTGTTTGATTTAGATGTGATGGGTTCGATATCAGGGTAAAGCAGCATATCCGACTCCCCCTCCTCATTCCTTTTGCCTGCAGCCTCCCACGTTGGCCTCCTCAAATCATATTAGAGCAAAGCTGTAGGGCCTTCAAATAGTTAAGAATCAAGAACACGACGTAAAGCAAAAAAGGCAAAAGACCAATTCTTTCTCTATCAACTTCTCTCTTCAAGTTCAAGTCAGAATCTATACATAAAAGATTAGCTTTTCGAACGAGTTCTTTCAGATAATGTTTTAGAAAAATTTTGAGCATCGCTTTTTGTTACATTCTACAGGCATGACTTTTTTTTTTCTTGGTTTTTATCATTCAATAGGAGTTTCTGAATGAAGGGGAACTGGTTCATAACTTCCAAGAAACATGACGATTTGACTACTATGTTTATCCCCCCTTTATTATGCAGAACATTATCTAGCTATCCTATACATGCACCCTGCTCTCCCTCTCTCTCTTTCTCCTTCCATATGTATTATACTGAATGTCACATTGAAATTATGCAGAACTTTACCAGTTCATTGGTAAATGCAAAGTGTACACAGTTACATATAAGATAAGGAAGAAAGTGAACACGTTTGTCATTTCAAGAGAATTTCCGTAAGAGTTAATCTCGTCCAGAATCGCACTTGCTAATTTTTTTTAAAAGAAAAATTAGCATAGGAAAAGGGCAACTAGGTCTTGCTCAGTTGTTAGAAGCAGCTCCACCTTCAAATTATATTAGCAAAGAATGGATTCCATTATGAATATTCTAAAGTTGTGATCAAGCTTCCAACAGATGGTCAGCCAGTGAGTCCATTGACGGCAGGTGGTGTCTGAAGAACCTCAATAGAAGATGGTTTCTACAGACTGATCTCTCCTTCGCTATTTCTGATGGTGTAGACAACCCACCATGAACTGAGTTTTTGCTACTGATTTTGAACCGGCAGATTCTGGAGGATCCCATCCTTTCATCTTCCTCCAATTACTGGCACAAAGATTGTACAGTGGATCACTGGAAAAGGAAACAGGAAATTCACAAGTCAACATTTATAAAGTTTTCAAACTTAACAGTATTAAAATTTTTGGCTTATGAACTGCGACCAGATATTTCTTTATACTTACATATACGCGCGCGCGCGCACACACACACACACACACACAGAGGAGATTCTGGGTAGAAAGTGGGGAGGGCCATTGATGTGTGGATCGCTAAGAATATGCAAAGCAGCAGCAGTCCAGGTGCCACTTCACAGATAAAATGGTCACGTCCTGCATGGTCCTCCCTAGATTTCTTCTGCTTTTGTTATTTGGTAGAGTTT
Organism: Nymphaea colorata; assembly: GCF_008831285.2. Lineage (NCBI taxonomy): Eukaryota > Viridiplantae > Streptophyta > Magnoliopsida > Nymphaeales > Nymphaeaceae > Nymphaea > Nymphaea colorata. The sequence continues at coordinate 18,658,237 of NC_045146.1, read as the reverse complement.
TTCAGTGGTGGCGGTGCCGGTGGAGCCATCCTTCTGGTCCCGTCTTTTCAGAAACCATAAATTGCCACAGAAACGTGCACAATCCTGCAGGGCAAACTGCAGTCCAATTAGCAGCACACTCTCCGTAACAGCAGCAGCTCAACGTGATGGATATCAAGCAGGAGTCCGCAGAGACATTGAGGTCTCCCCACTCTCTCCTTGCTTTCTAAATCTTTTTCTTTTTCTCTTTAGTTTGATGCTTCTCATTGTTTCTGTAATTTGCAGGTCTTTTTTCTTGTATTTATTGTTCCCCTTATACGTCAAAAAGTTAGTTTCACTTGCATCTCTCTCTCTCTCACTCTCTAGCCGATGCTCTTGATCAGACCCAGTTCAACTTGGTCCTAACCAAGACAAGATGAGGCCATTGTTGGACAGTCAAAGCATCCACATTCTGTTGGCTCATCTTTGAATATTCGATCCTTTAAGAGGGAGCATTCTGTTGTCCTGACCCTCCAGTATCAAGGTCTGATCTGGGTGTGCACATGGCAAACTCCTAGCTAGCCCGGTCAGTGCGGACCTGAGCCGGGTTCTGCCGATTAATGTACTTTTGTTGTTGAACACTAGACCTCCTTGGACCCAAAAGACTTGGCCTGAGTTTTCTTTTCCATTTGTAAACACAGAAACAGTATTGTCACCAATATTGATCCCATGAAGGGTTTTATGTCTTCTCATCATAACCCATAAACACTGGCTCCTACAGATAAACTAAGTAATTCTTTGTTAAAAAATTGAACAGCTTTATATATTAATGGGACAAAATGATGACCTTATAATGTGAAGGAACTAGTTGAATCAAATCCCAACCCTGCCATTCTGCTATGGTATTCTCAGCATAGTAAGGTTAGGGTTCATCGATGAATATCCTCAATAGGTTCATAAGTAAGTTCTTGATGAATAGGAGGTTAACAACCACTACCTGGAATTCAAGGCCTAAACGCCCCCATTCCTCCTGTCTATTGGGTCCTGGGCTACATCAGCACCACCAATGATAACGGTAAACCTTTTAACTTAGGTGTTGCGCCCCACCACTTAAGATATAGATGTATGAGAATCAAACTAAAGTTATACTTTCTTACAGTCCTCTAACTTCTAACCCCTACTAGTTATGCTAAGCCCATATTAGTAATTGCAACAGATTTTTCTGTGTGGAAAAACCTCTTTAAGCATAAAGTCTCCCCGTGTCTCTCGCAGGAACAAGTGCCCAGCATGCTATAGGCAATACAACAAGTTCGAGCACCTGCTCGATCACATGAAATCCTCTTATCATTCAGTCCATGAACCGACGTGTGGGATCTGCAAGAAGCACTGTCGATCATATGAATCACTGAGGGAGCACCTAATCGGTAATCACTGATTACTGTTGACACGTTTAATATTGTTAATGTTTTCATCGGATGCATACTAATTAATTATATTTCTTATGTTAATCCTTGTGATTTTTCAACTCTCCTAAACATCTTACCTGTGAAGGTCCTCTGCCAAAGATGGAATGTGCTAGGATCTTTAGCAGCCGAGGTTGCAACCTCTGCCTGAACATTTTCAATAGCTTTGAGGAGCTTCAGAGGCACCGAGAAAGATGCCGGATTCCACGTGCAAGTGCACCGGTAAGTTTTGATCGTCTTTTTCTCTAAACTTCGTGTCAAATTAATCTATAAGATGTTGCTCGATCGACTTCGTTACAGGAACCAGTTCCAACCACTCTAAGAGTTCCAAAATTAAAACTTGTGATCATTATGTAGAGATTAATCTCTACCTTCAGGAAGGGTGATGACCTACGAGTGAACATCTACCATACCTTTGTTCTCTCTCTATAACTTTATAACCCAATAGAGTTTTCGTATCCTATATTTTTTAATCTTATCAGTGGCTAAATCTTTTCTTGCCCTTCTTCTCAGAGGGCCTTATGTATAATAAGTAGCAGTAAATTAAATCGATATAATCCAAAAGCTATATGCATGAGAAAGCGACTTCAACTACTCGTTAAATGACCACACCGAAAATATATAGTAGTTCTCGTATCCCATGACAAGATGAATTCTCTGTCTCTCTCTCTCTCTCTCTCTCTCTCTCTCTCTCTCTCTCTCTCTCTCTGGTGAGGGATCTGAAATAATAAGGGAAGGCATTGGACAGGATCTGCTGGTGGGTGGGGGCGGTAGAACAAGAGGGCAAGCGATTGCAATGGGTTGCAAGATGGTGGGAGGAGGAAATGACGGCTCACTTGATATCTGCGCAAGAGTTTGCATCATTGATGAAGATGAGAATATCATCTACCACTCATACGTCAAACCCATAATCCCTGTTACCAACTACAGGTCACTCTTTATCTATCTTTTATATATATATATATATATATATATATATATATATATATATATATATATATATATATATATATATATATATATATATATATATATATATTCTCTAGCCATCTTGATCTCTCCAATCATCGTCACTCGATGCAATGCATTGGTGAACGTGATTAAATACACCATCCGATGCAACATACTGTCTGATGCAATGCGCTGAAAGGCCGGAAGACTTCTCTGTCTGAACTATATATATATATATATATATATATGAAAATATATGTGAGGTCAATGAATTAACTTTTGTTTTCGTGCTTATTATTTAGATATGACATGACTGGGATAAGAGCAGAGAATTTGAAAGACGCAGCACCATGGAAGCAAGTCCAGAAAAGGATTCAAGAAATCCTCTACAACGGAGAATCCATCTGGAAGGCCCGTTCCAAGGGCGGAAGGGCAAGGATTCTGGTGGGGCATGGCCTGAACCATGACCTTGACTGTTTGGGAATTGATTACCCAGCTCACTTAATGAGGTATGTTCCTTACTAATCTCTCTACTCACTCGATGAAATTTGATTTCTTCCATTCAACCGCTTAGATTACATCGAAAAGAGTGGTTAAATGAAAAAAATGAAAAGTATTGAGCCTGTTTTTTTTAGGTCAACAAAACTTGTGCTTGTTAATAAAAAGTTCAATAATACTACGAAATATATAATATATGTGGTCTTCCAACGGGCCTAAACCAGTTGATCAACTCATGACTTAGCTCGAGCTTGGCTCACTCACCTAACCAAATTTACATTCGATCAGCTCGAACTAGACCCATTTAGGAAATGAGCTGAGCTCGAGTAGCTCGAAGTTGCATAATTGACTTACTGTTTACTTGATCTGTGTTCCATTTTACAGTACAATCTTATGTATGACAGCATTAATCATTCACAATGTAATAAGACTCTGTTTTTTTATTATGCAGGGACACTGCAAAGTATCCTCCATTGATGAAGACAAGCAAACTGAGCAACTCCCTCAAGTATCTAACGCAAGCTTATCTTGGGTAAGTGACAGCCAGCCCTTTGAATAAAGAAAAAGTTAAATGATTTGCTTGATGCAAAGAAACAAGGGAATAAATTAATGTAAGTCAACTAATTAAACCTTGATGGAACAACCGACTAGTGATTAAGCCAAAAGGGTTTTCAAAATCAAACTACAGAACCAATCTGCACATACAAGATATTATAATTAGTGCACATAGTTCTCATACTTATTTCGTTCTTACACATGCGCGCAAGCACACACAGACACATGTATATTCTGCATGTGATCAACACTTTTAAACTAAGTTATTTTCATTATCTTTGCTCATCTAAAAATGTCATAGAATGCAAAGTTTTCGTTTCCTTGAGGAAGCTTGACAGCCATTATGTTCGCTACTATAATCATATGTTGCTTTGCATGGCACATGCAGATACGAGATTCAAGTGGGCATACAAGATCCATATGAAGATTGTGTGGCTGCAATGAGACTCTACAAGAGAATGCGCTCTCAAGCTCACAGAATCGAGGAATTCAGAGCACCCTATGACTCGCATACTGTCAACCAGCTCACAACCATGAAACCGAGGGACCTTGAGAAGATGACCCCCGATGCGATGCTAGAGATCTCGAGGTCGGACTACTACTGCTGGTGCTTGGACAGAGTGCAACTTCCAGAGCCATGAGTTCCCCGCCACAGCGGCTTACAAGAGAGTCCATTGACGTAGCTAGGGGATTGGCAACATAAAGCCGCTAAGTTAAAAGAGGTTAAGAGTTTAATTAATACCCATAATGCGTAGTCTGATAGTGATCTAACTAAGGCAAAGATTGTCTACCTCTCCAGAAAAAATAAAAAGTAGAAGCAAGTTAGGGTTAGAACTCAAGTTTCATACTAGCTCATTATGTGTGTCCTTTCTTCGGGGTTGTTTGTCATGTCTCTTTGGTCTAGGTTAGAATTGTACCTGTTATTTTTGTTTGGGAGTAGAATATATGTATAAAATAGACATGACATAATATGCATATGTTATACTTTATTTATGATATGCATCAGTTTAGCCCTAAGGGCTTGATGGTTATGATATTTTTTGAGGCTTGGTTGTGAAGGTGAATCAAACCAGGGTTGGTACCTACTATAATTCAACAAATGACTGACTGCCTACCAACTCCTGCTGGACCGACCAATTGCACCAAGCTTGCATCCTGGGACTTTTCCTGGCACAAATTGCACATTGATTTTGAATCGAACTTAGGAGTAGCCTTCCATTCGATCAACACATCTTTGGAAGACCAATTAATTGGAGGTCTTCTGTTGCAACTTGCAGACCATGCTGGATCTCCTAGAAGCTATCAGCCTTAAGTTCTCTAGTTGAAGGTTGGAGAAGCCTTGTTTACGAGAAGGTTGTGAACTGAAAGGATTTAATAATTGATAGAGTAATGTAAATATATGCAATTGGATGAAATATAAATAGCGTAACAACATGGACCACTTTGGGCTTGGGGCTCTAGTTGGTTGGATCTCAACCTACCCTTAAGTTTTAACCCCAAAAAATGTTAAGACAAATCTCTCTTAAGATTCTTCAGAATCTTAGAGAATTAAATTGTTCAAAGTAGCGCATTACAATCAGCACACACATCTATGTGTATGGAACCTTAAAGAGTGTTGAACTAGCTTTGATACCACTGTAGCAAATCAGTTCACTCTCATACCAAACTCAAGCTCTCGGTCTAGTGGATCCCAACCCACTCCTTAACTGCTTCAGTTTAACCTTAAAAAGACTATGAACCAAGACAATCAATTACTTAACAACTGTCTGTTTTTATAAGTCACTTAAATTTGCTCACAATCTTAAATACCGGAAAAAACTTTTGAAAGTGGTCCTTACAAATAAAATGCAACAAGGCTAGTTTTGACAAATATGGGCAGCAAAAGAATTTTATAAACATATTCTAGTACAAATAAATCAAAAAATATTAAACGTGACTTGATTTCACAGTCAAAGATGCACTATAAACACCTGGCCAATTTTGATTTGAAGACTGTAGTCTATAGCGAAGATATTGAAAAAAATGAAAATATATTATCATGCTTCCCCAATTAAACACCTGCTGGAAAGTAGGCACTCTATCTATATTGAGTTCTTATGCAGTTCAGGCGACCTTTTCCCCTTCAAAATCTTATCTGCACCTCATGATTACAAAGAAAGGTACCTTAAAACTTAGGTCAAAGAATTAAATGACCTCAAGACTAAGCATGGGCCCAATATTTAATTTGCTTAGAAGGGGAATTGGAGGAAGTGTCAGGAACTGCACTTTTGTATGGGGTTAGGATTTTTAAAACAAAAGACAAATCTACCAATAATAACTCAATTTTGGACATATTTATCATTAATAACTGAAAATTACCGCTTAACCTTATAAAATAATTCATAAACTTTTCAATCACTATAGCTACTGAGAAGTTCAATTTACTCTTGATAAGAAACTAAGAAAATACCTTTAAATAAAGGTTTCCTCACAATTTTACATTTTTATTGGCTACTGTTTCTCTATGATTTTGCCTGTTGCTTGTGTGATTGTAGAGATCAAAGGCATGCAAGAGGAAAAGGGTTCTTTTGAAAGAAATTATCTTGGTAAAATAATCCAAGTGTATTTTGATATTTGTAATGTTTATGAAACGTGCTTTTGTGAATTATTTTACAAAGATAAATAGTTATTTGCCAATTAAAATTAAGATATATTTGATCCATAGTTTTAAGATCATGGACAATAAAATGCTTTTTTTAATGTTTTAACATTTTAAAAACGCAAATCTCTCCTTAGATTTAAGGTTGAGTTTGATAGTCTCATATCTAAGATCGAGACCGAGTAAAAAGGTGTGTTTTCAGATATCTTCAATTTAAACATACTGAGGATCTCAGTAGCATGAATTTATATGTTCAAAACCATGAATATAAGGTCCCATGGAAAGGAAGGATCTACCTTAAACCAAGTTTGCTATTTGTGTAACATCGGTTGTATACTTTATCAACCGCACAATGAAATCCTTTGCGGTTCTAGTAAAGCGTACGTTAAAGCTTCGTTTTGTAATTAAATGAAATAAAAATTTAGTGACGTTTAAACCGAAACATATTATTTTAATTTTTAATGATTTTTGTTTTTCACGAGAGGCCTTTCAAAGCCCAAACCACTTGAACGATCAAACTTTTTAAGCAGAAAAATGTAGGGCGATCTCCCATCTCATGCACGTTACAAAGGCGGTATGATGAAAATGCTCCCGCTCATAGTAACAAAGTTAAAAGTGAAATCCAAGTTTTTTTTTTACTCGACCCTCAAATACATTTCATAAGCAAACTGTGAATGCTACTTTTACAAGTTTTTTTTTCCGAAAAATGCATGTAGTGAAAACCTTTTCAATTTGTTTTTCTAGTTGATTGACTTGTAATGTCTTATAATATCACAAAAAGAGTTAGTCAGCCCCGTTAGAAGTTTTCTATTAAGAATGTGTTGGCTTTTGCTTAATTAGAGCTCGAAAGCCCTGGAATAAAAACCTTTCAGAATCTCTGTTACCAACCCATTTTCTCGCTATAATCTTTAACTATATAAGAAGGATATGAGTTCAGCTTATATATATATATATATATATATATATCAAACATTTCTGCCCTCAATTTCTATTGAAAATCATCAAATATATGAAATTATGAAAATTTACGGTTCTTTCAATTCTTTTCGTTTTTAAATTGATGTTACTTGTATTTGACAAAGAACAAAAGTTGTTTAGTATAACTGATCATGCAGGCCGCATGTGTAAGACAGGTCGTCGTCGGATTCAAGTCCACCTAAATTCAACTATTAAATTAACTTTTTAGAATGCGCTCCGTGAGGCCCTCATGTATCTTCGCCCTTGGAACATAAACAATAAAATCATGACAACAAAGTCCACCTAAGTCTTCGACACAACCCAAGACTTCAAAGACAGTGGCTTTTTTTTTTTTTTGTCCGTAGGTTATTAATATTGTGATACTTGAAAGGTGTACTGTATTTTAATTTAAATTTTTAATGTAACCTAAATCCCTAAAGACAATTAAAATGTTAGATGGTAGATTATTAATTTCCTGTTCACCTAAAGCATGGGACAGCGTCAATTATGAAAAATGAGAAAAACTAAATTTTACAAATTAAATTTCTTTTTTTTTAGTTTTTTTTAACTCATTTGCTTACTTAAAGCATTCGATTGAGCTTTTTAGTCTAAATTGAAAAAACATCTACCAAAATGAAAAACTTAACCGCATTTGACAGCCAGAAAATTTAACCTTGAATTATAGGATTAGAAAAATCGAAGATGTTTAATTAACTTAATATTTTTGCTATTGCCTGAAATTTCTCGCAGCGACAGGACGAAAGTCGGGAAGCATACAAGAGTGTCGAGCGGCGAGCCCAGAGACTCCGGCAAGGAGAGAGAGGGAGAGAAATCGCGCATGCGGGCCGCCAAAGTGAAAATTTTTCCTTCTTTTTTGATGAAAAGAAGAGGAAAAGAAGAGTAACAGAGCGACCGCCATGGCCAACGGCCAAGAAGGAGAAGGACCAGCTGCAACATCAGTACCACCACAACCTCAACCACAACCACCAACATCACCACCACTTCCACCAACAACAACAACAGCACCATCACCACCACCACCAACAGCAACAGCACCATCACCACCAACAACAACAACAACAACGAGTATTGATTTTGTTACTGCTCTCACCCACTGGAGCGAAAGAGCAAACGACGAAGACGACGATGAGCAATCAGAGAAGCCAACGGCACCACTCTCGCCGAAACCGTCGCCTTCTTCGACGGCCACCGCCGCCCCCAACATCGGCGCCGCAAACTCCGGCTCGATCGTCGTCAATCGATCGGCCATCGACGGGTTCGCAGTGATCACGAAGCCGGCGCACACCGACACCCATCTCTCCGTGGCGGATGTTCTCGGGTTGCCCATGGAAGGAGGCGAAGCGGGCGTTGGCCGAGACACGGTGGGAGAAGGGAGCAGGCGGAGAGGGGTTTCTCCGATCGTGCGCCGGTGGAATCGGGAGAAGGTGTTGAGAAGAGCCGGCTTAGCCTTCAGGGTCTGCGGCCTCCTCTTCTCTCTCGTTTCCTTCTCCGTCATGGCTGCGGACAAAACCCAAGGCTGGAGCGGCGACTCCTTCTATAGATACAAGGAGTACAGGTCCGCGTCTTTCCCCATTAAAAAGTTTTCGTTCCATACCAAACTGCTCTAGGTTGTGTTCTCCTCCCTTGAACTGTGATTTCTTTCAAAAATGGTAAAGGGTGAAGAACCGAAACTTGTTATGAACTCAAACCTCGTTTTAACTTTGTATGGGGATGGAATCATGCGACTCATGCTCAGATCATAGGGATGGTTCCTGGGGTTTAAGGTGTTCTGCCAAGAGTTTTACTTTGTTGGGTAGGCGACCGCTTGCTCGATCATGATCTTTCGAGTTCAAGGAATCTTCTTTTTAGAATTTTACATTGTTGGGGATGCAACCATGATTTCTTGGAGTTTAACGGGGTTTTCACTTTAGTGGCTTATTTATTGGGGAATAGAAGGCTAAACCAGGGCAGCTAGGTTTCCTATATCTTTTCGTTTCTATGGAACAAACAGAAGAAGATCGAGTAATGGGGTTGAGCTGATTTGGGCAGGCTGTTGTTCAAACTGGTGCAGGTATGTGATATCAGTGGCGGTCATCACATTTGCCTACTCGACGCTTCAGCTGGCCGCCCACCTCTACCAGTTCGCTACGGGAAAGCCTGCCATCCGTCGCCCGCTCTCCCTCTATATCGACTTTGCTTGCGACCAGGCAATCTCTCTCTCTCTCTCTCTCTCTCACACACACACACATGCACATTTCCTACATTCTGTAGTTTCTTCATCCACTCTTCTCATGCTTTTCCTGTGGAGATTTTTGGCTGTATAAATCTTCTCCATTTCCACCCATGTCGTTAGAAATAGAAGCTGGTATGCAGAGGATGAAGCCGCCATGCTTGATCAGTCGACACACAATTCAACTTTCTCGTCTTTCTTTGGGAAATGCTTATAATGGTGGTAGGAATCCTTTCTCGACATGGCAGTTTGCAGGTGAATCTGTGTTTTGTAAGATCACAGGCTGCATTGTTATGGAGAAAAGAAGACTCTACCAACACATTAAATCCCTGATGTTCCCAAATTGAATAATTCATGTGTTCTGTTTTCAACCACTGTTAGGCAACGGTTTTGTTGTAGTATGCATGATTCGAAAGGTAGAAAGTCCATGTTTTTTCAAAGCTGTGAAAGCTTTGGGGATTGAACTTCTCATTTATGAGAAAATTGTTTCTTATATAGTGGAGAACTCAGCTTTTCAATTAGGTCTTTTCACTTTTTCTTTTTATCTAGATTCCTTCATTTGCCACTTCATTTTGTTGTTGCGACCCTTCTCCAATGATTTTTATGTTCTCCGTATGATCTTATGTGATGTTTTAGTACACTAAACATTGCACTTTGCTTCTTTGTCGATCCCACGCTGGTGCCTACTCATTTTCATGACCTCACATTAATTTACGTGATGCATTGGTGTAGAGAATATTTGATCTTGCTTCCTTGTTGATTCTGTGTGGGCTGTAAACCATGTTCATGTTATCTCTTATTTGTTCCTTCTCCTCTTGTACCACTTTCGTTTGGTTGTCATTTTTGCTCACATAATTGTCCTGTGAACTTGTGTTGCTGCATGAAGCCTTTTAGTATTCACCTCTGCTTCCGCTTTTCATATCCATATCGTGTCATGGTAATTATGGTTTCATCTTCTTTTGCTATTAAGGTTCTTCTTTTGCCTCCACATTCAACTCTTTCCCCTGAATACTACCAAAGAAAGAAGTGAACGAATCCAAGTCAATGACTTAAGATACCCATGATGCAGGTGCTTGCATATTTGCTGATGTCAGCATCATCCTCGGCAGCATCACTCACAGACGATACACAGGCTGAATGGGGAAAGGATCCATTCACGGACTTGGCCAGTGGCTCTGTCAGCATCTCCTTCTTGGCATTTGCAGCTCTTGCCTTAAGCTCCCTTATTTCTGGGTACCATGTCTATAATCAAAATAATTTATGGTAATACATCTATAATTCTGTTTGAAGTTTGGGAGGGGTGGAAGAGGGTGGTGATCACTAGTTGCTGTGGTTATCCCACTGGCATTGAAATGGTTTGAATGTTGGGTCTGCCGGTAGATCGGTTGTGTATAAAGAGTAAATATGGCGGTGAGATTGTTCTACAGATTCTCAGCGTTAATTGAGGGTTTTAATTTACCACTTGCTCCTTTTGTTTGCTCATTCCAATTTACGAACCTCTCTCTCTCTCTCTTGTACATGTCCACGCATGGACATATAGGCCCCAGATTTGGCCCCCAAAAGATGTACTAACGAGTATGCCTTATGCAGTTTAAATTGATGTGGCTATCTTTTTTTGTATCGTATAATGCATTGGGTTGCTTATTTAATGGTGGTATCCTGTCTTCTATGAAAAAATGGCAGTTGAGCATCCACTGATCATTCCAGTGTAATCATATTGCAGTTGGGTAGATCCTTTTTTTCTGTATTTATGTGAATCCTTGTTGCGTGAAGTTGCTTTTAAATGAATTCAACAAGCTCTTCATAATTCCTCACTCCACCTAGTTGTACTTCCAAGGGTGGCAGGTCCATTAAGAAACGAGGATCTTTATTTGGAGAAATTTACATAAAAACGTTTATCCTTGTTTACCAGCAAAAATGCGCTCTACTTTTTGGCGGCGTAGCAAAACCACATTTAAGTTTTGGTGCCTTCTGTTTTACCGCTTAAATTACATTTAAACAGGCTTTTGGGAAAAGTAAATTCAGGCTTGAGCAACTTTTGGCCATATTACCGAAAGTTGCACGTGTTTTTGTAAAAGGAAAACATCTTTAATCTTGTATCACGTCCCAATTGCTTTTATTTTTTAGATCAATTAGAGTATTTGGTGCAATGCTTTTACTGCAAAAGGCCAATGAGCAGGCTTTAAATTTTCTTTTGACATCTTTAAATTTTCTTTTGATGTCAAAAGGTACATAATTCAGCGGCAACATTTTTAAGGTTCACTCCTGCAACGAAGATACAACTTTTATTTTTTTTTACTTACCATACAACATATATGAAAACACAAAGGCATGTTCTTTGGTGACAGAGACAAACTCGAATCTGGATTCCTCTCATTTGACCGCTTGTTTTATATGTATTTTAAGCAGTTGACTGAAGAAAATCCCTTTTATTGTTGTACCATGTGTACTTTTGTAAAATTTTTATTAAGGAATTGCAGCCACGCGAGAATCCTGGACCGTTCTTCTGCAGATCAATGTTATTGTCCAAGCTAGTTTATCACGAGCATTTCTCCTTAAAGAGCGTGAAGCATACGATCTAATAACAAACTGGGAAGGAAATTAAACAGCTTTTATTACTCCATCAAAGCTGAATTACACAGCCCTTTGGAACGAGGTGGTGTTGGGTGGCTATGAAGCCACACTCCAACGTTGTTTCATCGGAGGGGCACCTTGTCTTCTTACAAGAAGTCACTTTTTTGAATTTCTTCAAAACTTTTGTTGTATATTGATAAGGGTGCGAACGAAATTCTGAGACACACTAACGCCTTTCTCCAGCATCTAAAACAGCGTATCTCAGGTAGCAATAAAGGAAAAACACATGAAATTTACGCAAGCAAGTTTTTTTGTCAGACTCAGTCCCATGCTTGATTGGGTCTGAACCTTTAACCAAAGGAATACATGTCTCAAAAACACCATATCATGATAGTTTTTAATACACTCAAGCATATCCTTAAGTTGGTAATTGACCAATCATTGCCTAACTATGAAGTTAAGTAGGAAAGAGGAGACGTTTGAACCACTAATAAACTTATAAAACAATAAGCTGATGATCGAACATGTGCGTGCATGTGTGCACTTGCTTGAGAAGCAAATGGATCCACAAATTTTGTTCGCTTTTATTGTAATTTACATCGGAAGTCGACCTTTAATGTGTTTAATTGCTGCACATCTCGAAGTAGTATACACAATATTTTATTGGACAATAAGACGGTAGAGTGACCGGAAATACATGAGTGGCATAAGGGTGTCATTCGTTTGATATATAAATCTCAAGAAAGCAAATGTGATTTCGTTTTGGAGCAGAATAATGTTATACCACTTGAGTTTATCCCTTGGGGGCATTTGGCAGTAAGAATACTAACTTGGCGTTTCATGAATATGCCTCAAACATTGTGGAGATTCATGGTTAGTGTTTCATGAATCTGCACAATACTTGGGATAGATTCATGTTAGTGTTCATGTTGCCAAACACCCTCTGATTGTAATATTTCTCACTCATTTTGTGTAAACTTGATTGTTATCAGTCTCACAATTTAGATGTAATGCAATACCTCCTGATCTGTCCCAAATCAAATTACTTCTTCTTTTCCCCAAAGCTTATTCAGTTCCATGTCCGAGTCTCCTAGATGGACCTGAATTCCTTATTTGAGAATCTACTTTTTCCATAAGGGGGCATTTGATTTCCCAGGTCACAAGCCCAAGGACCCAATTCGTCTTGAGGCCTCACCTTAAAATCCACGCTTCTGTCAAACTCCAGATTTTCAAATGGTGGATTTAAATTTCTTATGAACTCTCACATCCATGAATCAATAGTCAAAGGAAAGAATGTAACCCTACATCTTTCAAACAGGAGATCTACAATCCTTGCTGAAAACCATGGCTTGAGGCCTTAGGATGTCAATTTCCTGAAAAAATATAATCCACCATTCCTTGCACGCGTGCACCGACTCGTTGTTGGGTGTGGGTCCTGTCGTTTCATGTTGTATCTTGTCAATGTAAAAGGGCTGCCATCAACAGCATGTATGCTAAGGCCTAAACCACCACCATGAGAACATTGACAAGTCTATCAGATACATATGATCCTCAAGTAACCTAATCCCAGTTATCATTTAGTCTATGAACTAGATCAATTGATCTTAGTTTCTATCTTGACCACCAGAATTCACTGTTATCTAACAGTTGAATAGCAAAAGACAACACTAAAATTCTGATAAGAACAGTAGAACTCTTGCAGGTGGAGAACCACATTGAGACCTACCAAGAATGCCAAGCTTCGATTTATGCAGTGCAAATTTGCCCGTGAAAGAGGAACAGTGACCGTTCGTCCGTTCCTTCGCAGCACTTTTCTGGTCGTAGAACTCACTAGAGTTGTGAGAGAACTAGACCACCAATTTCCTTTGCTGGACCAGCAGTCCTAGTAATTTCAAGTGTGTGGATAAGACTGAAGAAACAACATTCACACAATCACACGTAGTGTATCCTCTGTGCAAGATCTGTGGATTTAACGGTAATCGTGGCTTCATTCCCTGTCTCATTCAATGGGTCTCTCTCTCTCTCTCTCTCTCTCTCTCTCGCTCTCGCCCTGGACCCTGCCCCTTTGGGCTGCAGTTGTTGGTGACGGGCACTCCTTCCAGAAATTTCCTGCACGATTCATGGTCGTCGCTGTAATTTAGTCTTTCCCCTCGAAAAGCTAATAAAAACACAGGAAAAGGGGAACCACCCGCCAAGAGAGAGGAGAGAGCTACTGCCTCAGCATGGACGTGCTCCCTACCACTCGCCAACTTATCAGACTGCCATGCCACTGCTCCTCCTCTTGCCAACAAACCGCCTTTCTGAGTTTAAGGGCCATATTTTCTCCAAATGGCAGAGGAGGAAGAAAGCTAAGCAGCAGCAGCTGTAAGTTGCCGGCTTCTGCCAAGAAGCTCAGCGCCGTCAAGGCCCAAGCTGCCCCAACAGTCATGGAGACGACCAGCAACAATCCCCAAGTGCCGGTTCAGCAGAGCGCGTGGCTTTATGATGAATATGGTGGTGTAGAAGTGTTGAAGTTCAGTTCCAGCGTCTCGGTGCCTGAAATGGGGGCCGACCAAGTCCTCATCAAGGTGGTAGCTGCTGCACTCAACCCTGTTGATGCAAAGAGGAGGCAAGGCAAATTCAAGGCCTCTGATTCTCCATTACCTGTGGGTTCCTCTCTCTGTAATGGATTCCTCTGTCTCTGTGTGTGTGTGTGTGGAAACTCATAGCTTCTGCAGCTCTAGATTTTCACACTTTTTGTAAAGAAATGTTGAACCGAAGTACGCTTGGAGGCAGACTGAATCAATTGTAGATTCTTGATTCAGTTTTGGATGAATCTGTTGCCGCTTGTGCTTTTGTGACATTGTAATATTTGTTGTCTTTGTTTCCACAAAATATGTAGATAGATTATGGATTTTCTATAACCGTAAACTTGGAAATTTCCTGAACTTCTGCTCCCTAAGACTTTTATTGCACGGCTCAGCACTGAAATTTTGGTATGTTCCCCGGAAAAGACCCACCCCCCTCCCCCCCCCCACCAAAAAAAAAAAAAAAGTGCATCAATTCCCTTTACTTAATCATCACTTTGACCTTGTATTTTTTCCATCAACTGTTAACGACTGATTGTAAGTTTGTTGCTCTATCATCCTTGTAGCATTTTTGCAATATAAACATAAATTGCTGCGATTAAAGATTTAGAAATTTGGAGTTTTTTCTTTTATTGTGGGAAATACTGTTGAACTGTCAATTTACAATGAAAGGATTTTAACCTCGAAAACTATTTTCAGAGGATGCATAGGTACCGGGAAGATAAACCGCTTGTGCTGGTCAGCTTTACCATTTGGGGTGTGGGGATAACCTTTCTCTTTGCGGACCTTTATCTATAGCAAATGATAAGTTTTGGGGATTTCTTTCTGGACAGTGAATCCTATGTGAATGGATTGATTTCATCTGTCGTGTCTATACCAATCATAAATATACAAATTTTGTTTAAAAAAAAAACTTAACCCTCTGTTATTTCTCTGTCCTGCAGAGCTGATTTATATTCAAACTGAAAAATTCTAGAGACGCTCGCGTATTTCCAATTTTGATCTTTTTATGATCCTTATAGCCTCTGCTTCTTTCCGCTTATGGACTTTTAGTCCCAGCCCCTTCTTCCTAGCTTCAGAGCGGAGCTGCATTTGCTAACATTGTTCTTGCATTTACAGACTGTTCCGGGATATGATGTATCTGGAGTGGTGGTAAAAGTTGGGACTCAAGTCAAGAATTTCAAGGAAGGAGATGAAGTATATGGGAATATAAACGAGAAGGCTTTGGAAAATCCAAAGAAGTATGGATCGATTGCAGAGTACACTGCTGTGGAGGAGAAACTGTTGGCTCTAAAGCCCAAGAACCTAAACTTCCATCAGGCTGCTGGACTGCCCCTTGCAATTGAAACTGCATATGAAGGTCTCGAAAGAGCAGGATTTTCTGCAGGTAAATCAATCCTTGTGTTGGGAGGCGCTGGTGGAGTTGGAAGCTTGGTGATCCAGGTCATTGCTATATTTCTAGCTTTCCAAGTGAATATTTCTTTTGGATGTATACCATATTATTGCCATTGCTTATATAAAAATATCAAGAAAATGGAGCTCATTTACCTTGGAAGTTAGTTCTTTTTTCACTTATTTTATATGAAAATAAGTTTATAGAAAGTAAGTTTTCCATTCATTTGTTTCCATGTCCTATTTTACGGAACTTTAGCTCATACATTTTTATTGATCAGGATCACTCAACTAGATAAATTGAGGTAAGTTTCCTAGGAGTGGTCGGTAAGAGACTTGCTGGTCTAAAACATACTTGTGGATAAAATGTAGCCAGAAAAGTTCTTTTGCCTTTGCTTCAAGTAGGAGTAGCAACAGTTAAAGAAGTTTTTATTTTTGTAGCCTTTATCAAAGCATTTAATCAATTATTTTAATGTAGCGTTTCTTCCTTTTTCCTCATCCTATTCTCAACAGCTAGCTAAGCATGTGTTTGGTGCCTCGAAAATTGCTGCAACATCAAGTACTGGGAAACTGGATCTGTTGAAGAGCTTGGGTGCTGATGTTGCAATTGACTACACAAAGGTTAACTTTGAGGAGCTTCCTGACAAGTATGATGTTGTCTATGACGCAGTTGGTAAGTTTTCTGTTATCTTTTTTCTTTCGTGTTGTTAGTAATATCCAATATATCGAGGTATGTGTATCTCTAGTTGCTTGATTACCAGAATACCAATGTCTGTATGTGCGGTAGTTTTTGGCCAGGTGCTTGTGCATTTTTTTTGTTGGGCATATGAAGAAAGTGATATTTCTCATTTCCTTTGTATTAGTTAAACTACCTGTGCTATAGCTCGTTGTTAAGTTAGCTACTGGAATATTGTTGATTTGAACAAATATCCGTTTACATATTTTCTAATCTGTGTGCGCTGGAGATACATAATTTCCAAAAGTTCTCTATATAAGTATATTTTGTATAGATGGCCCATCCAATTGCTCTAAAAATCACTTTATATGAGTCATGATCAATGAATGTGAACTTCATACTTATATCCAAAATTCCCATCCATGGTTCTGAGGATTTATATCATAAGCTTGTTAGCCAACTCATGCTTTTTTCAATCTCTTTCCCTCAAACTTGTTTAGAAGTTCATATTGTAGGTGAAATTTTTTTGCTGAGCACTTCTTTGGTGACTGATGATCAGGCCATTTTAGGGGAAATCAATGACCACTTTGAACTTTTGAACTACTAAGTTGATTATTCTGTTCATTTATATTTATTTTCCTATAGGTTGACATGTTGGTATTCTAATGCTTGATCCTATAACAGGGCAGTGTGACAAAGCTGTTAAAGCAGTCAAGGAAGGGGGCAGCATCGTTGTACTGACGGGTGCAGTTACTCCGCCTGGCTTTAGATTTGTTGTAACCTCTAATGGTGCAGTTTTGGCAAAACTTAATCCGTATCTGGAGTCTGGAAAGGTGAAGCCGGTGGTGGATCCTAAGGGACCATTTGAGTTTTCGAAGGTGGCAGAAGCTTTCTCTTATCTTGAGACTGGCAGAGCTACTGGAAAAGTGGTCATCTCTCCCATTCCGTAAACTGTGGTTGTTCCATTCTTCGTGTGGTGCTTCAGACTGTCGGCAGTTGGTAGAGTTGTCTCTATGTAAGCCTTGAACCCCCCGAGTCCCAATCAATAAACATGGTAGCCTTGAGTTCCATGTGTTCCTGTCAATTAATACAGAAAGCTCTTTGCACAAGGATCATGAATTTGCTGCAAAAGTTGGCTGGGGGAACAAGTGGGCCTCTTTGAACAAAAAATGGGTTTATCAAATCGAACGCAAAGATACAGTGCAAACAACGGACTGAAACTTAATGTAGATCAAAACATTAAACCTGTTGAGACCAATCCCATTTGGAAATGGTCATAGGTGAGATTTGTCTTCGTAGGAGTTGAGAAGTTTGGTCACAAAACAAGTTTCAATGTTCTTTAAAGTCCGATTATGGAAAAAGGAGATGCTACCACTTATTTCAGTTGCCATAGGAGGGTAACAGAGTCTGAGGATCAGTCGATCATATTCCATCGTCAGCCACAGGCCCACAATATTCCTTTGGGACTTTATCGGCCCTGATATGTGGTTAGTATCAGATAACCTATAGTTATTATTGGATGGCACATATAAAACTGGGGGAGAGGGAGATCTCCCATAGAGGCAGAAGCCTCTCCTTTTCTCCTACCTTCATCAGGGCTGTCTCAAAATCTGGGTGGGAAGTAGGACACTCAACTAAGCATCATGCAGTCATTATTTGTTGTCTAGAGTCGGACTCTAGGGAAGTAGTGCCGCATGAATCAAACTGACGACTGGCTTTTTAGTTTTTACCGTCACACCAGTCCGACAGCTACAGTACACCCCTCAGAGCATGGCATATATAAAAGTGAAACTTCGTCATGATAATCATTCAGCGAAACCAGTTGAACCGGTTGTGGAAGAAATGATTTCAGGTCACATGAAATTTTGCACACATTTGGGACTGCACGTATGCCGACTACAAAGTATTGCGATTCCAGTAGCGTCGTACATAAACTATAAGATGGGTGACCTGACCTGCACCTCACTAATAAAGACATCGCCTTACCACTTGAATTTTGTATCGTCGGGTTTATCGATGTATCTGCCGTTCTGCACTGGAAAAGACTAGAAAGCATGCAGCTCTTTTGGTGTTTTAAATTGACTAACACCGATGACCTGACCTGCATTTGGCTAATAAAGAAATCATTACCGTATATGCCAGTTGAGTTACATGAGGCAGAACAGATTAACCCAATGATTGGTGTTTTGAGCACCGAAGGATTTGGATAGTCCTACATACGAGGTTTTTTTCTTGTTGGCGTTTTAAGAAATTTGGTTCTATGAGCATGATCTAGATAGCCTTTTTTATAGGACTTCAAGGTGGTTGTTATTTTGAAAGTTTACCAAGCCAACGGTTAACCGCTAATGAGATTTGTAAATTACTAAATTCCCCATCCTGGGAAGCACTTCGCGTGTTGAAGAAACAGTAAAACTTGACGACCAGAGGTAGACTGCAATAGCAGATATTCTCGACAGCCATTTAGCTGGCAACAGTATATGCACGTATACTTTAGAGAGAGAGCACTTGCTAATGGGAAAGAATTTTTCAACTTTTCTCATCTGAAGAGTAGTATTTAACAAAACGGAACCACCATATCTCGTGATCCTGCCTTTCGAGAGACCAAAGCTCTTTAGGTCACACCCTACAGATGTGAACAGCCACACGTACAGTGGGGCTACGTATTCAGGATTGTCACAAGGCTGAGCAGTGAGCTTGATGTTTCCCATTGCCACGGCCACAAAGTATTCCTTGATATAAGCAGGAGCTGCTCACAGCTTGAACCTGGTCATTGTGGTAATTGCAATTTTTCTGGCCTGGAAAAGCTTAAAAGCATCTTCAGTTTCACCATAAAAGGTATCCCATGTATAGCCCGAAAAGCTTTCTTTTTTTCCAAGTTGTAGTTATTCTGGCAGTTTTAACTGGTCAAACAGAACCAGGAAGCTCTGCTCTGGAACAACATAGAGAAAACCAAGTTTTGCACCTCTCAGATGTCCCATTCCCTGGCAAAGAAAGAACACCAACGTGTTAGACATTTGAGAACTCAACTTGAACTAGCCAGATCCACCTGATTCAATACTATAATTATGTTCTTGTTTTCGGTATCCACAATCCAAAAAAAAAACATGCTGCAATTTACTTGATTCTGTAAGTGAACAATAATCCACGCTTTTCCCAAATGGGTACCATAAAATTTCAGAATAAATAGTTTTCTCCAAAATTCCAAAACTTGTGTTCCCAAACTCCTACCTTGCCACTAAGTAATAGTAGTTCACCGTCAACCCATTGAGGATTCTTGAACCCAGGCTCTGCTATTCTTCCCTGCCCTCTGTATCTTGCAACCTGCAAAGTGCAGACAAGTTAAGAAAAGATGTGCCGAATACATTATTTACATTAGACGAACTGTAGACTTTGGAAAGACATGAGCCAACTTGACTCTGGTGCACTTCATATAGTTCTGCCCAATTACAGAGGGTGCAAATAGGATTACAAGAAGTCACATCTTTCATACAAATTCTCTTCAGCAGAAGTTAGACTAGTAAACACTAAAGTTGGTGTAGAGGCCCAGAGAATCATGACCCCACAGTTCTTGTGCCAGGGTAAGAAAAGCAGGGAGAACTAGATGAAATACGAAATCCATGGCCAAGAGGCATTTCAAAAATATTGATGTTGGGCCAATTTCATATAATGTCCAATCCTGTACATGCCGAAATTGGAGGAGGATCAGTCTCTCTTTTTAGATGCATGACACCCACCGATAAAATAAAGGCAATTTCTTGAGACGCGAAGTCTATCAACTTGGGCTCGAAAGCAATCAGAGTCTACATGTATAGTGATGTCGCAGCTACAAATTACAAAAGACAACGTACTAGCATTTCATCCATGAAGTTTTTCTCAGGTAAACAGGAAGTCTAAAGTTTTTTTTCTCAGGAAAATCTAGAGAATTCAGAAAAT
Source organism: Nymphaea colorata (assembly GCF_008831285.2). NCBI lineage: Eukaryota > Viridiplantae > Streptophyta > Magnoliopsida > Nymphaeales > Nymphaeaceae > Nymphaea > Nymphaea colorata. The sequence continues at coordinate 18,637,845 of NC_045146.1, read as the reverse complement.
TAGAAATAATTTTAAAAAATATAAAAAACGAGTTTTCAATTATTCTTTTTACAAAATCGTTGACTAAAATCCACATAATTATTAAATTATGAAAAAAATAAAAATATATTAACAATATGTTAAAAATATTTTGTCTAAATTGTTTGAAAAGAACAAGAAAAACGGTGTTAAAACGTGACATTTTCATTTTGGTGTTTGTTTTTTCAAACTACCTCAATTTTTCTCATTTTACCATTTTCCTGTATTTCCCCAGTTTTCTGAACTCTTCTGGACAAAATCGGAAATATTTGTGACAAAGGTATCAAATGGCAGATGAGGTTGGTTTTAGGAAACATTAGTCAGGACATGAGGTCAAAGAGACTCACTGAGCATCTTAACCGGTAAAGTTGGTGATGAAGATGTTAGTTGGTTATAAATCAAGGAAGACTAGGTATCATCAATTTGCAAAAGCAAATAAAATACACAGATAAGTAACATGGAAAGAAAGAGAAGTTAATTATTGGTTGAAAATGTCATCATCATTTTAATCAAAGTATAAGCATGGATTTATTACACTATTCAGAATTTAATTTATGTCAAATTACTCGAGATTTTCTGAAACTAAAAAGTCAAAAGGGCAAATATCAAAGCATAGAACATTACCACCCCAATTTCCTCTGGATAATTCCCTTGGTTTGGTAGACGGTTTCCTTTCCCAATCTTAGCACGAAAAGTGACCTGTTTGAACAATCCCAATGTATAATAATGAGCTTCAGATTTAAAGGTATGCCACAATGGTGCATAAATGGTACTATAGGTACTAGTTGTGATCAAAACCATGACGGCTGCCTTTCAACATGGAATCCAGTGGATCTGACCCGAATGCAGTGAACCTCCAGGCTCCAAGTTTGCAGGCATTCCTTAATAACATGGAATCCACTGGATCTGACAATTACATATTAAGTCTCCATGTTCGCGACCATTCATTAATTGTGACATGACTTTCTAGGGACATGTTCGACACTTACAAACAATAGACACTATGTACCTGGCCAGCAGGAACATTGAGATCACCGGTAAGCTTTACAGCTTCAACATACTCAAAAAATTCTACGCTGGAACCGTTCTCAAGTTCTCCAGTACTGTGCCAGTGGCCATATTTACGCTTCAATTGCACCACCTCAGAACCATATGGACCGAAAGCTCCAATATATAGTCCTGTCCTTGAATCAACATGCCATATAATTTAGGAAACCGAACAGATTGCCCTACAAATTATTTATGTGACAAACAACTTAGAGTTTGCAAATATACCATCAAAAGGATCTAAGCTATCGCTGCTTGGGACTAAGCGTTGAAAAATAGTGCTACTTGGTAGTTTATTCCATTTCTGAGCCTGTGCTACTGCAAGCTTGACAATCTCTTTGAGGCCCTTAGACACCTATAAGAAAAATAGAAACAGGAAATAATGGTTAATCAATAAAGGTCAAAGTATACCTGCATGGAATAACAAAGATATTTCCAAATCAAAACGCATTTCAGGTGAAAATAGTGATATATCTCCGTCAAACACCAGGAAAATAAAGAACAACTATTTAATAAATACAGAAATAACATGTCCAAGCATCAAAAAAAGAAAAAGCAAAGCTTGCAAATAATCCACACACAAACTTTTCAATTTGTTCATACTAAATTCTGCAAGCTTGACAAATAAATATTATTCTCATGTAGAATTTCACTTGTGATCTCCTTACATCAGAGAAGCACAGGGCAGTCCATTACTAATATAGCAAAGTACATGACAAAATGGAACTCTCATGATTCCAACTGACATATTCCGTAGATAAAAGATTATCTTCAGAATGGATGATGCATGCTATCACCATTTTGAAGAGGACAATCTCCTCATTTCATTCAAATAGACAACAAAAGTTCCAACATTTAGTAGCAAATAATGTTACCTTTAGAGGAGCTTTACCCCCACCCCAAAGTGCCTTGGCAACATCAACAGGCATAAGGTCTGAAGCTGCCTGAGCTGCAACAGCAGCAACTTTAAGTTTAGGTGGTGCAGTCACACCATTATCCGTGGTATTCCCAGAAATATTTAATAAGAAGGAATCCTTCTCCATATTTTCAATGTTTGCTGGAACTCGTACAGGAGCCTTAGAACCAGATTCTTCTTTCTGGTTCTGAAGAACCCCACCAATAACAAGCTTCACATTAATATCCTCCCCATCTTCTTCTGCATCCGTATCACTTCCATCAGACACACTTTCATTCTGGATATCATCTAAATTCTCAGTCTCATCTTCAGAAATTTCAGCTTCAATGGTAGTCTCAACATCATCTTCCATTAGCTGTTCAAGAAAGTTGCCGTCGTCCTTGACTTCATCTGGTACGCTGACTTTCATAACTTTTACTTTTAAATCTGGTATACGATCCTTGAGGAACTCAATAACATTACTTAGTGCTTCTTCTGTGATATCTACAGTGTTTACTTTCTTCTCTTCACTTTTTTCAGCACCATATTCATTCAGTAGTGTATCTTCTTTGGGTAACTTTTGAGAATCGGATACTGATGCACCATCAAGTGCTTTTGGTGTTGGAACCACAGAGCTGGCCATATTTCCTTTACATGCCTGCTGCAAGACTACCACCTACATACATACAGTTACCATCAAAATATGGACCTCTAGCACTATAAAGTACAAAGGGTAAAAAAGAACACAGAAGATAAACAGAAAGGGAAAGAAAGTCTTGTGCCACCAAATAAATATATGTATAATTGCTAATTCTATGTTGCCTTTTGGTTTATGATGAAGATTACCTGCTTGATGTATCTCTGCTCGGCATCTTTGATGACAAATATTTCAAACAGTGGTCTGCCAGGAGATCCCGACAGTAATTGTCTGGCATAAATGAAAACCACCACTAAGAAACTTTGACTACTAATCTTCATTTAGGCACTGGATTTCAAAATTACCTTGGATTGTAGCTCCTCGCCAAAAATCTCCCTAAAGCAGGGGTTATTTGCACAATTCTGCCAAACGGATCATCAGGATCCTTCGATAAACCAAACCACCAACCTAACTGCATAAAAAAAGGAAGCAACAATCACATTTAAAACTACTTCAATTATTATAAAATGCATAATGAGTTCATATATGCTACTAGATGAAAATAATAAAACTCACGGATAGAAAACTTGTAGTATGTTTGTAATAAAGGCACGTTTCAAAACGATAACCAAGTCTTGAGATTTTTCTGAAGCATGGACACAGTTTTCATCCTATAAAACTGTACCAAAGCATGCTATTGCTAATGAACTTATATTAACAGTTTTCCTGTCCAACTCAGCAGCTAAGTACCAGAGGCTGATACTTTACTGGTCAAAAAGTTCATGCATCAGCACAAAGAAAGAAGCACCAGTTTATATATGAGTAGAGCAAATAATCAGAGTTGGGTCGTCAAAATTTTAAAACCCCAACTAGTAGCTTGTATTCTTCCAGGCAACCAACGAAGTTATAAATCTTAGAGGAGGGGTTTAATATAGTTATTAAAAGTCCGTACAACATCATGTCAACACTAACATATTCTAGGTGGTGGTAAGATGGCAGAAGTATTACTGATATTTCTAGTTCGAACATTACCAGCCCACTGCCGGTGAGATTAGAAATTTTGGCAGCATCATGGTACCGTTCTTCATCTACAGCTTTCTGCAGTTGAATCACATCTTAGCTAAAAAACACCAACATAAAGGAAAATTTTGTAGGTTCATTGTATCACCTTCAATTGAGACATGATTTCGGAAACAGTATCCTTTGATTGCGCTTCAGCAATTGCCTTTTTCAGTTTTGCAGCTTCCTGAAAGTCCTCCTTCTCGATGGCATCCTCAAGTTGAAACTGCAAAAGTGCATGTTATTCAAGTTATTTTGACTTGTTAAAGCTTTCATTCTTCTATTTAACTTTAAAACCACCACCTTTAGAAAAAAAACTACACTTGTTGCAAATAGCTTTACTAACTTACTAAGCACGTCCAAACCAACTGAACTTTCAACAGCCCTCGAGGCTTATCCTTTACTTGTTTTACAACTTTAAAATCTCTAAGCGACCTGAGTACCTATTCCGAATTTCTCATGCTCTCCATTGTTATGATAGAAAGATGGGTCATGATGATAGAAAAAGGAAGACAGGCATCACCAAGGTTTGCAAATTTACCGCAACAGAGAATAGTCGTATTCCTGGAGTCAGGCAGACAAAGAGAATGACGAGGGAGATGCCTTTGTACCTTGAGAAGGGAGGAGTAGCTCTCCGTTTGGTCAATTTCAGAGAAATGGCGGTTCCACGCGTTCCAGTCCCACTCTGAAGCAGAGCTGCAACGGCACCTCGATCGTCTCCTCGCAGAACCACTGCCGTGCAACCTTCTCTCCTTCCAATTCCAGAACGTCCCCGCACCGACAGTGCGCAGCTCCCCCTTTGCCACGGATCCGCCGCCGCAGCTAGCGCCACTGCCACCACAAGAATGGTATCCCACAACAGACAGAGGAGACCAGGTACCGGCTGCTGCACCTCCAATAACAACTGCCACCATGCTGCCTTCTCCCTCGATCTCTTCTCTCTTTCCCTTTCTCAACTTGCTTGTACCACCCTCCTTGCTGAATCCTGATGGTGGTTGACGATCGTTTTGGCCCTCTCACAATATCCCAGCGTTTCCTTCTTACCACAACAATTCTCCTTCAAAACCTGATCAGCACGCGTGGAGAGCAGAATATTATGGAGGACCTTTGCTATAGATGCCTCACAACTTATCCAAGACAAGTTTTCCTCCGTCCCCAGAATGCCTAGTACACTCGTATTGGTCGATCGACTTCCGTGTTTGACTGTTCCTCAAAAATGGCTTTGGTTCCTTTTTATCAGTCAGATTACTGGTTCCTAGGGTTAAGTGAGAGGTGGATGATTGGTGGCCGCCGATCGACTGGCCAGACAGAGAACTATGCTTAATGGTTGGATGCAAGTTCGAATGATTAGGAGAAGAGATCATGCCCAAATGGACACTTTGAAGGGTAAGGCCATCCAATCTAATCAATTTCAGCTGTTCAATACAGGAGACCATCCTCGTTCGTAAACTTGTTTCTAGGGTTGCCATCCTTGTCCACATTGCACAAGTCATCCGGACCCAAACGTGAATGTTGGCTGAGTTAACTCTACAAAATCCTGAGGAAAATTCTCACCCTTTTTTCCCGAGAGAAGCGGAATGGTCATGGGCACTCTTTCACGATGGCATTGAGACATAGATGAAGAAGTATAAATTAAGGGCCATTTGGTAGTTAAAACACTAGTTTAATGTTTTATAAATTTATATTAAAAATTGAAGTAAATTCCTGAAACACTAGAACTAAGTGTTTATGAATTTAATCTTTTGAGTAGATCTATGAAACATTTGGGTGTTCTTAATTATTTAGGGATGGGGTTAGGGTTGCCTTCTTTTCTCTCTCTCTCTCTATATATATCTTATATATATATATATATATATATATATAAGCAATTAGGTACAAGATCTTTATAAAGCACACTTAATGGAATCAACCTAACCTTAAAAAAATATTGAAGCCAAGTTGTTTCCAAAAGACCATAATACCCCCTAAACAAAGGCAGAGAAAAAAAACATAATACATTGTTACAAAAGCATTTAATTATGCTTTTAAGATTGAAAAGAATTTTAAGGGATTTATAAAGCACTTTACTGTCATAGTTTCTAACTGTTTGGGACAATAATCAAAATTGTTAGGAGGTAGATTGAGATCCATCAAATGATAAGCATTAACTCACTGTGAAAGTAAGTGGAGTCATTACATTGGTATCATAGCATACATTGGTATCATAGCACTATTTAAAGGCACAGACGTATGTGCCTTAAAAGTCATGGAAATTAATGTTTCATTTAAAAAGTTAGCAATGTATTTAAGATTGAGAAGAATATTGAGATACTACAAGGGGCCGGCTAAGTAGCTAATTCTTAGCCTTTTTATGGCAAAAATGAAAGTTGTTAAGGAAGTTAATATCCAGGAATTTGAGCTTGGTATGAAAGTGGATCCAAGTCGTTACAAAAAGAGGGGGAAGTAAGAGAGAAAGTGAAAAAGAGCCCATAAAATGAAAATATATAACAAAATTTGAGAACAAAAAGTCCCCTAACTACAAGAATAGAGACAAAGACAAAGAGCGATCATAGTTCCTAACCAGCGTCAGTCCCGTAATTTTTCTCTTAGCAATAAAAAATAAACATTTTTAAAAAATATTCACATGGGCTCATTTAGTTATCTATTAACGGCCAATGTAAAACTTTTAATAACCCTGAGAGGCATATATGAAATATATCAATTGTGAAAAGGAAAATTTGAGGCCATGAGATCATGCTGTGGAGTTTGGTGGATATCGCCTTGAACTGGTAATTAAATTGTGCACCAGTCATTGATTTGGCACAAATGATGCCAGAAGCACCAATTTTATCAAACTTCCATTGACATAAGAAATGAAGATCGATGATGATATCACATTAGCAAGACAAGTCTTGCGATGCAAAAGTAGCATTTTAAAAACTGTGGAACTTTTAACAAATACTGGTTCTTAGCAGAAAATAATAGAAAATGAGAGAAATTAAATAGGAAATTTTTGGCCAATGGCATTGGCACTCACTTGGATACAATAAATGGAGACACTAGACAAATGATTGAGGGGCACACAGTGCATGAGTAAAGTAATTGTTGGAGACCACCGATTTAAAATTAAATAAAATTTATAAGACTCTGTGGGCAACTGCCCACACATTCTTGGCTACGCCCTAATGAAGTGGGAAAAAATCGTAGGCCCAACAACACGACAAATTAAGACTATGGCTTTTAGAGACAACACATGATATATATATATATATATATATATATATATATATATATATATAACTGAATTATAACATTTATTATATATATATAAGTGAAGATGATTATGTATATATACATTGACTTTGGTTACCAGACTACTCATCTAAAGCATATAAATGGATGATTAAGATACAAAACAAAGAAAAAAAAATGGAAACTAAAATCAGCCTTTTGTCATTGTTTTTCTCTTAATCATGTATCATGTTAGATCAGACTATCATAAATGATGACTTGGTGACTCTAAAGACACCATTCAATTTTCCTGCATATATATACATATAAAGTACCACATGCCATCTAATAAGGACTGATTATCTAAAACATACTAATGATTGAGAAAAAAATAAAAGAAGGTATAAATCATTTTTAAATGATAAAAATATCCACCACTTTTTTTTTTTTTTCTTTATGTTTTTCATCCATCATATTAAATGGAATGACCATAATTAAAAATGGTTGGGTGATTCTAAAAAGCTAGAGTCGCCCTTAAATTTTCATATATATTACATATATATAGTAAAAAAACATATTTTAAGATGTTAAGTAAAAAATGTAAAAAAAGATTAAATTTTATGATAAATTTGAGATTAATAGTTTAATTAATTTCATTTATAAATTTTTTTACAAGCACTTAAATAAGAAGGGAATTGGCCTGCATAAAAGATTTTTTAGATAACACCTACCCTTTTTGCCAAGGACGATTAATGGCAAGCTATCAAGTAAAATGAAAATAGTCAAATAACGGTACCATATCATTTGTGTTTGAGAAGTTTTCGGCTTACTAATTTTCTAAAAATACACTTCCTATTTCTTTAATAATACACTCTGCTATTAAATTATATTGACTAAAGTTTTATCTTTTTTTTTCAGTTAAGGGAAGATTATGTCAATTTTTTATTCGACAGTTTGTATGAAAAAAGTGACTTGGTTAAAGTTTCATAAAAATAGTTTTTTTTTTTACATGAAAAATTCCCTCAGTATAATTAAAGTAAAAAATAAACAAAAGATAAAGACTTATGTCAAAGAAAACACACTCCTTTGTTTGAGCCTTTTCCGCCTCTGCTGCTGCTCCCTATCTCCCGATTCATTCCCGGCCAAAGTCCCTCATCACTCCTTTCCCGTTACTAGTGTGCGGCTGCAGGCGAAGGATCTTCTTCAGGTGGTTCCGCAAAGATAGAGGCTTTAGAATCAGATGGAGGGCGTGAAGGAGGTCCACCTCCAGAGGTAAAGCGGGCTACCCATCGATCTCCTCCGCTTGATACTTCACGTAGTGTCCTGTAATTTTTCCATAGTATGATGCTCTTTGCTGCCTTTAATCGTCCCGAATCATTTACTTTGAATGAGAAAGCAATCATGCTCCACGATCTGTACCCACTTCTCATTGATCATCTCCTAGGATTGTAAGATCCCTAAGTTGCTACACTATTGAGCTCTTTGCCACGAAGCGCTGCCCATTTCATATTCATGAAGTGGATGGGATTTCTCTCTAAATTATGCTGCTTGACGTATCCTTACCTGGAAGTCACTCCCTTACGGAAGTCGACGCCCGTGATCTACCTACCTCCCGGCTCTGGTTTTTCCAGTTCAAAATCGAATTAAGAGAGTCAATGCATTAAATTACAATTGGCCTTTGTAAAGTAGGGGTGTCATGTACAAGATTTTGATTTCTAAGTGTAGAATAGTTACAAAGACAAAATATGATAAAAATAACACATTAGTTACTAATGAATGAAAAAGGATGTGGCGAGCGAACAAGAAAAGCCGATAATGGGTTATGGGATATGGACAAGTAAATATGAATTGGAACAGCGGATTTTCGAAAAAGAAAGCAGGTTTTTTTTTTAATCACTGTGAGAAAGATTGTTACTGTAAGCCCTTGATGGAGACACGAAAGCAGAGATACTAGTATGACGAGTAATATCTGAGGTTCTCAATAGTGAATTCGAGTGGAATTTATCCAAAGCAGAAAACCAGAAAACAATGCTGACTCAAAAGGCTACCAACTACTGCTTTTAGTAAATACAGTGATACTTTTTTCTTGGACACCTTCCAACTAGAACCGATAGGTCCATTTACATGCACATGTGCCAAAATCCAAGGACAGTGGTAATTGAATAGCTACACCAGCTTGTCATCCCTGAGTTGTTAATCTTGAAATTGCTACTACTTGATGACTACTTTTTTACCTAACATCAATCATGCTTGTAAATTTTGTATTAAATTTGTTGGTGCATGTTGCTTTAGAAGCTGTAAAATTTCTCTCTCTTTAGCTTTGTGGTTCAGTTCACATTCTCACTACACCACTTTTTTCCTTTACAAATTCAGGTTAACAGTTAGTCAGGAGGAGCAGTTGAAGGTCGAAGAGAGGGTATCACAAATTTTAAGCGTATTGACTGATGTATCCCCACATACAAAATCCTTAATGTAAGTTGCACTCACCATAATCATCTAGACTTTCAATTAGAGTTGAACTTTGTATTGGTGGAAGAGGAGAAAGATTGATTAGTTGTGTCATCCTTTAAATTGAAAAAACTCTTTCTTCCTTGCTGTTCATGTGAACATGGACCAGGCTTTCAAACATGATAGGACTTTGAATTTGTCAGAAGTTTCGATTTTCTATGCTTGTAGGTTTAGACTTCAGATTGATGTGCATGCAAAACCATTCTTAAATCTGTAACTTGATCTTCATTCAGCTTTCAATTTCATGAGCATATTTAGATGCAAATAAACATGCCCTATTAGATGCCATATTTGGTACTGAAATTTATGTTTGAGCGTTAAAGTCTTGCTAGTTAATTTTATCTGGTTTTTGTTCAGTAATTTGCTTAAATCAGTTTATCTTGTTTAGTGTTCAGTAATTTGCTTAAATCACCAAAAAAGCCTCTATTATCAATATGATTGATAGTTATGATACAGGAGAATTGGTATTTTGTGAACATAAGATGCACATTCAAATACTCTGGTGTGTTTGATATGTCATCACAAACATTGATATATTTTGAAATATTGCAACGTTAAAACAGAGTGACATGTTTTTTGTCCGGAAAATATGAAAAATGTTTTCAAACTGTCACCTAAGAATAAATATTCCAATGTATCTTTTTTTTAATCCTTTTTTATATGCATTTTATGTATACGTTTTCCATTTTTTTTGTTTTGTTTTAAAAATTTTAGACGTGTTTTGAATCATCATCAACTTTTTTGTAAGAATTAATTAGTGAAGAATCTCATAATCTCAGACTTTTTTCATTGTACTCTATATATTTTTATTTTTTGAATTTTCAAGATTTATCTGAGAAAAGAAACTACTTTGTCTATAAATACCTCAGAAGAATCTCATTGACTAATAACTGATAATGATATTTATGACTATGGTTTGAAATGATTCATTTGAACAAATTAAATCAAACTTTTCAAACTTTACCTCCAGTGACATGGAGGTTAGAATGAAGTTGATCGATGGAAATATGTAAATGTTTTGAAAAGCTTGTGGCCTGTCAATGTGTTTGTTTGATGGCCTCATAAATCTTATGGCTGTTTCCAGGAAAATTGGGCATCTATGCAAACTATGACCAACCTACTGAATTTCAGCTGAATTAAGCAAAACACACCCTGATTTTGGCTGATTTCATGTTTTTGAAAGATCTGACTAATTCACATGTTATCTATCTTTTTCACCCCTCCAAAATGAAATCTAAACTGATGCATGAAGTCACACACGTTTCAATGCAACACTTTTTTTTTTTAAAATCTTACTGTGAAGTTCAACTTCATCTTTATTTGACTAATTATCTTTTTGGGTTTCATATATATATATATATATATATATATATATATATATATATATTACTTTTGTTTTTGAAGGCCTAGTGTTGAATGTTTGCCTTCATACCTTAAATGTTTGGCTAGAGCACAGTCAGAGACTAGGAACAAAGTTGCTGCACCTGCTTGCCCGGTAGTTGAGGTGGAAAGGAAATAAACATTTTTCATTGTTTCCGTAGTTGGACATGGTAGTGGTACTGTTGTTTCTTGTCAGGAAGAAAGGCAACAACCTCTTCAACGTACTTTGATTTCTTGGTCCTGCAGGTTGGAGCTTTGGAATGACAAGCACATCGAATTTCTGATGGCGGGTTTTAGACAACTTGGACCTAGCTATTGTGTCTTGGATGCAAAGTATTTTATGATTTCCTTTTCTCCTTTCCGCTTATTGTCATGTTGCAAAAAACCATTAGTTTCCTATTTTTGTTATCTTGTTAAATACATGGGCTGGAGAGGCATCCTTGTACTTTCCTTATTTGCATCTTCTGTGATAGATATTTTCTCCTTCTTTAAGTTGAAGCAGATTCATTAAGAATCAGAAGGAGATATATACCTCATTGCAATAAGGTTACACAAGAATGAAGCTAAGTATCTTTTTTTTGTTGATGGAGTTCAGTCAAGATCGTAATTCTGTTGAATTGATTTGGCACCAGTGTCAAACATAGAGTTTTTACAGGGTGGACTCCAATAACAGAGATATACAAAAGAAAAGTGACCTCTAAAATTGAAAAGTAGGTTTACCAAATTAAAACATACCTGCTATGTAAATTTTTAGGTTCTTGAATGGGGCTGAAATTTTATGTGACAGTACCACAAAACGACCTTTTTGCTCTCTTCTTCCCTCTCTCGGGTGAGCATGAGTCTCTAGGTCAGAAAATTGAATGGTTTCTACTTTCTAGTGCATAATTTTAAGTCAAGTTGGATAAGAGCCCAACCTGTCATCAATTTGGTCTGCCCCTGTTTGGCACAAAGCACATCCTGTTCTCTCCTACAATTTGAAGCCTGGGCAAAGACGGCTTTTGAATCTTAATGGTTCCTGAATAAATTACAATTTATATTAATTGGCTGTCAGTAGAAGCTCAGCATTTTATAAACATATGTGTGCTCCAACTTTTAAATATTTAGGCTCTAACTTGTTTCTTGTTATTTAAACAAGTCGTGTTCTCTGGCCTATTTTTGGAAAAAGTGAGGTCGATGTTGTTTGGATTTGAGTCATGTTGAACGTTTCTGGAAAGGAAGAAGGCAAACTGGAGCAGCATGATGTTATGGTGGTCTCAGAGCATATCAATTTTCACAGTTTGGTCAAAATTGGAGATGGTTGAGGCCAACGACTGGGAGATTACATATGAAGGTGTCATTAGTTTTTGACACACCAATGCTGTTGCGAACTTGCGATATTTCAAATACATGACTAAAAAGGGCAGACAGTATTTCTCCTGCAATTGTTTTGGCATTTTTTTTCTTGCTTACAAGCCTGTTACAGTAACCTAGTGGATCCAGTACATGCTTTCCACCCCTCGACCATTTTGGTGAACTATGTTGCCTCCAAAAGAAGTTGCTAACTTTTTTCGAATACATAACAACCCATGTATCTCAAGGAGAGAATTGGCCTCAGACTAATTCAACAAATAGGAGTTTGTTTCATTTGCTCCTCCTGGAAATTCATAGCTGCAAGAAAGTTTCAACTTTGATGGGATATATACCGTTATTAGAAGACAAAGTCTGTGAGTTTTTCAACTTTGATGACATATATACCTTTATTATACAACACAGGCGTTGAGTTTTCATCTGGAAAAGGAAGCACCCACGTGCTTGTCCTTCTTTTGATACACATGCAGCCCTTGGTGGAAACAAAGGACCAACAGCAAACAGATGCTCACACACGAGATTCTTCATCTTACATATCACTTGTGCATGATTTGTGATCATCTGGTCAGGTCCAGTTCAGGAGGTCTTCTAGACAGACATCCCTCTTTGTTATGTAGTAATTCAACTGTAAGGGATGAACCATTCTGTTTCTACCAATATAGAAATGGTGTCTCAGGTGTTTTTGCCTTTACATGATGTTAAATTCCATTGTGTTTTTTTCCAAACATAATTAGGTCAAATATATGAGGTCATTATAATGCAGCACTCCATTGTATTATTTCATTTACATCAGGCTGGAGGCTGCTGCTTTTTTCTTTTTTCTATTCTCTTTTGAACTTGGGACAACCTAGGCTGTTGACTTGCTAAACAAAGAGATGCATGTGCCTAATCTGCCTAGATGCAGATAATCATGATTGATCTTGGTCAGATACTGGACGTCTAGTTGTCAATTCGTTGACCTTTTTATGCATGACTGGGCATATTCAAGGGTATGGATGGCATCTGGCAAGGAATTCCATTATCAAGAAAACATATGTATAATATTTATGCCTGTTGATCAAACTTACCCTCAAGTCATAGAACCATCGAGATTGTATGAGGACCTGAAATGTAAATGTGTCACTAGCTAATTCCTGCATGGTTCAGCATATTATGCACATTCTCTTGTCATGCCTGAAGCAGCATCAGGAAGACCTGTTGATGAAATTTATTATTTTACTAGAAAAATTAAGTTACATTTGTTATTTTTCATCTTTCTTATTTTCTTTTACCAGATCTAATAAGAGGATGATGTGCTGGTATGGCTTCTTTGCAGTCGCCCATGGTTGTGCTATTGGATTCTTCACTCAGCTGCTCTTTTGGGGGAATATGTTGATTCTGAACTTGAGCAGCGTGCAATTGACTTTATTTCTCGTTGTCAGGTTGTGTAGGGACAGCAATTACTTGTTTTCCTATTTAGAATTTTATGATTGTGTGTGCCTATGCATGTGTATTTCTGTTTTTGTAGAATTCTTAGTTTATGACATCTTTGAATATGAGGTCTAGAGTGAAAGATTTGGCGGCCTCTGGTGTTTCACAACACAAAGGAAAAGGAGAAAGAGAGAACAAAATAAAGATGCTGCAAAGGTTTTGTCTGTCACACATGAGATATGCCTAGTTCTAATTCAAATATGTACAGCCTTTAAAAAAATGCATCGATCAAGATACCCTCATAAATAAAATACAACCCTCAGCACGTAAGGAGTTGTAGATCTGGATGACATGTGGATTTGAATTTAGATTAGATCAAGTCCAAGACATTTGTCTTAACAACCTCTCTCAAGTTGTACTTGTTTCATGAATCATGGACACTTTGTCTTCTAGAAACCAAAAACTATATTTTGTCAACCCCTTTTTAAATAAGTTAGCCACTTGATTCTCAGTTCAAACAGACTGAGAAGCAATTTCTCTATCTTCAATCTTTTGTATGATAAAATGGTGATCTATTCCAATATGCCTTGTGGAGCTATGTTGGATAGGATTGAAATCAGTGTCTGTAGCACTTTAATTATCATATGACAATAGCGATATGGAGATAACTTCTCGTCATTTAGAAGTTGCCTCACATAGCTTCAACTGTAGCTGCGGTCATATATGAGACAACAGGCCAGGCTTGGGTTAGATTTCGACCCTTAAGCCCATCAAAACCCAGGAATGGCTTGGCTTATCTACTTAATGGGCTGGGCCAGGGGCCCAAATTAGGGGTAATTAGGAAATTGTTCAGACTGCCGGCATTGTGTTTAGATATATATCGAGTCTGTTGCATATCGTGAAGATTATTAAGTTTAAAAAAATAATTAGAAATTAAATGATAGTAGAGAGGAAAAGTTTTTCTTGAAAAATGGATGGAAACAAAGTTTTCTTTATAAGTGGGATTTAACCCGATCCATCCAAATTGAATCAGGCAGCACTGGCCTAGTATCCACTGCTAGCTATGGACCTGTATTTTGCTTCAGCACTTCATCTTGCAACAACCTTTTGCTTTTACTCCTCCAAGATATCATGTTATTTGCAAGAAACATATAGTAGCCTGAAACGTCTTTCCTTGTCTAGATCTGCTGAGCAATCTGTGTATGCATAAGCAATAATCTTATTGGTCTCTTACTCTCTTTTTATATCGATATATATATATATATATATATATTTATATATATATAATATATCGTACATGAAAGTGGCAAATGGGTTGCTGCATCCAGGTTGGGTACATGCTGTAGCATACCTGTGGTAGTTAATTTTGATTGATGGTTATTATACTTAAGGCTTTGTTCGCAAATATTTTTTTTATACTTATACATATATATACACATATACGTGCATACCTGCACCTGCACACTTGTGACACAGTTGTCCAAGCTTGCATCTGGTGATTTATATGCTTCTTTTTATGAATTTATTTCAAACAGGAAATTCTTGATGATTTCTTTTGAGTATCCTTAGATACAGTAATCACCTATCAGTTTCGAAAATGTTCCCTGACCCTATGCCCTTGGGTTTCTTGATATGGAAGTTTAAGGTGAGGATAGAAACTACAAGGAATTGCATGTCTTTTGAATTTACATACACTTTGATTTTTTTTTCCATGTTTCTTTCATGCATTCAAAAGAATATATTTTCTTTTTTATACCAGGGAAAGCCCCTGGTCGGTATTGTTCCATTGAGACATAAGTTTGATATTGTTCCTGATAGTAAGAAATAATGGTCTTGGCTATGTGTCCAAGCAATTAAATATCTCCATGGGAATTTGTTTTGGTAAATACAGGGAAAATTTTGAAACCTGAAATAGTTCAAAAATGAAAAAAGATGACCAAAAAAAGATGAGAGGAAGGACTTGTTCAGCTAACATATGAAAGGGACATGTTCAGTTAATAATGTTGTCAATAGAAACACATGTAAAAAGCAAAAAAGTGTTGAAAACTGCAATGATGAAAGAAGGAAAATAAACATTTATAATTGCATACAAGGGCATTCAGCTGTGCTAGAGCTCAATGAAGTTAATGTTTTAATAATGTACGTTTTTTTACTTTTAAGTCACCATTTCTGAGTGTTCTACTATATTTTCTTCTATTGGTTATGTGAAGAGGATTCATTTTCATGTTAAGCTCTTTGGTTAGGCTACGATCATGAAGTTTGGGTTATGAGTTATAAGAAAATGTATGTTATGCACTAAGTCATTATGGTGGCTTAGATTGTGGAAGCATATACGAGTCTGTTGTTTTCAATAAATCAACATTTTAATGCTGCAGGATGTTGATGGTGGCTATGGTGGCGGCCCTGGTCAGGTAGGTTATTTAGTTGTCAAGGCTTTTTATTTCTTTGGTTGGCTAAGATGAAGTGTATTTACCTATTTGTTTTTTCAGGGGTCCATATTCTGCTTCTCAAGTCTTTTTTGCAGTGTAGGACAGGCGTACAATCTACCTCTTTGCCACCTTTTTGACTAAAATATCATCAATAATTATTGGAAGGTGGCAACATTCACATGATGAAGCTTATGTTTCCACCATAATAAGAAAATTGCCTATATACTCCAACTAGTATTGTTACGTCAAGTTGGTTCATAGTATTAAAAACAAGTAACGTATTTTAAACTTAACGTGGACCTTGTGCATGAAGGCAAAGACTCCACATAACCAACTTCTTTTTATCAAGTCTCCAGAAAGGTTGAATGTTATCCTATTTGATCTGTCCTGATGCAATTTTTTATTAAACCTTTGTTCTAATGGTGAAAGTGGAAGATAAATTCAACTATTGTAACATCACATGTGGAATGGATTGGGAACAATTTCACATTGAACAAATTTGAAAAGAACAGTTATTATACATACCTGAGCTTAATTACTATCTTAGGTCATAACCCTCTAGGTGTGCAATGAAGCAGTATGGCCAGACTGGCATTTACCAGGCTAGTAGCTTAGTCAGGTTTGGCTAGAGATAATTACAGTTGGTATTAAGCCAATGTCTCATGGTGGTGTAGCTTGTAACATCCTATGCATGGGAATGACTTTAGAGTAGAACCAGACAAAAAGGAATTGAAAAGAATGATGAATCTATATATGCAAGCCCAGTTGCTATCTTTAATCCTAATTTGAAGGCCTTTGGGGGGCCAAATATAAGCAGGCTACAAAGCAGATTGGAATCTGTCAGACCTTGTGTAGTCAAAGTTGCAAGTCAATGACAAGGTGTTAGATACCTTAGAATCACTAGTCTAATACAAAGCAGGGAACAAGAATCTTCAGCATTTACATTTATGTTATCTGATTTGAACAAAAGGGTTTTGTATCAGTTGCAAGATGACTTTCATTCATCTCATACTTATGATTAGTTCTGACATTTGTTTTTGTGATGAAATTGTGTTCACCGGTATTCTCAATTGGACATTAAAAATGCTGCAAGATGTTTGGTTTTTTCTTTGTTCTTTTGATATTTTCTTTTGGCTGGCACTTTTTCACTTTTCCTTTTCTTCGTTGGAGCACTAAATGTTATTTGATTCTTTAGATGCCACACCTTGCAACAACTTACGCAGCTGTAAATTCACTTATTACCTTGGGAGGCATTAGCGCTCTTTCATCAATAAACCGGTACTAATTTCCTTTATCCTCTAATGGTTATGTGTAAGGTTCAACTCTGATTTGGTTCACACTGCTGCAGGGAAAAAATGCACATGTTCCTTATGAGGATGAAAGATCCATCTGGGGGCTTCAGGTCTGGTGTCATGACTTAAATTTGACTTTGATAATGTTTTATGTCCCCATCATCTGCTAACTTACCTGCTTCGCGCCACTTAGATGCCGTTCGCTCCACTTAGGTGCCGAATACTTACACTATCCCCTGGTTTCATGTCACACATCATGGAAGAATAAGGTAACAAGAAGGTATTTAAGGGCATAATCAGGCATAACTTGGAAGCAAAAATTGTCATTTTCTAACAAGGAGATAAATTTTAGTTGGTTAACTTAAATTTTCTTTCAAAATTTATCAGGTCTATAAAATTAATAATCACTAATTAAAATATTTGATAATAATGAGAGAAAGTGATTCTTATTTATTCTCATGACCAAAATGCCCTGAACTTACAAGATGGTTGATCCTAGTGACCTCAAAAACATTGGTCAAAGGTGTTCAACATGTCTAAGGGCAAACATGTTCATACTTGGTTATTTTCATTCCAAATCTCATATTTGTAGTCAGATACAAACATTGAAGTAACTGCTCCAATTATGCAGTGAATCTGAAATGAAAAGGAATGCCCTTATGGCAAATAATAAAAGAATTAAGGACATTAAAGAAACAATTAGATATGAATATGCATTCACAAATTTATCCATAAGTTCAGATCAAATATGTATGAACAAATTGTAACAAGTTAAGAGTAAAAACCTACAGTTAGGATCTTGATAACCAGCTTGTGCAAAAAGCAGTGTGGAAATGTAAAGACTTTTGGTTTAGGAGGGATATCCCACTACATTGGTGTGTCACATAAAATCGTATCTTCAATTAAAGCTGTTGGAATGTATTGACGAGAGAACCAAACATCAAACTCCATTAACCCTAATCTCTACTTAAATAGAGATTAGTAAGAAATTAGAAATCCACCTTATTGGAGCATATTCAAGAAATATTAAAACTCTGATAACTTGCAATTAACTAGCCAAAATAATAAATATTCCTCCCGACGGTCCCCCTCAAGCTGGAGCATAGATATCTATCATGCTAAGCTTGTCACAACATTTCAAGAATGTAGAACTAAGGACTGGTTTGGTGAAGATATCCACCACTTGGTCTTCTGAGGATACACAAACTATAAATATATGTCCTCATTGCATCATGTCCTGAATGTAAAGACAATCAAGCTCGATGTTGTTTAATCCTCTCATGAAACACTGAGTTGTTACCAATATATGAAGTAGTTTTGTTATCACACTTAATCACCATGGTAACAGAGACTTTAGAATTCAAGTCAATCAGTACGGATTTTACCCACATCCTGCAACAGTTTGAACTAACCTCTGTATTCCGACTCTGCACTCCATCTAGCAAAAACTGCTTACTTCTCCATGTGACTAGGTTTCCTCCTACAAAGACACAAGTTCAAGTGGTGGATTTTGTATCTTCAACTGATCTGAAATAGTTTGCATCAGTGTATCCTACAACATCAAGAGAGGAATTCTTCTTAAGTAATACTCCTTCTTTTGGAGAAGGCTTCAAATATCTGTGAATCATCATAGCTGCATCCTAGTGTAATTCAGTAGGCTTGTTCACAAACTGATTATCTTACTTACTACTAGAGAAATGTCTGCCATGGTAACGGTCCCATATTGTAACTTGCTAACAATGATTGATAACTTTTGCTATCAACTGATTCAGACTGCCTCTCAAACAACTGTATCTGAGGATCCATTGAAAATTGGCAGGTTTAGCATCCAACATACCTGTTTGTTCAACAAGTCTAGCATATATTTACATTGGGATAAAACAATCCCTTTACGTCTGTTCTAGCTACCTCAATACCCAAAAAATATCTTAGTGGTCCAAGATCTTTGGTAACAACGTGCTTCTAAAGGTGTGCTTTTGTATCTGAAATATCTTGCACACTACTCCCTACTAATATTTTTGGTCTGCATATACCACCATAATGACCACTCCAGAGTTTTGTCTTCTTAGTGAAGAGTGAGTGGCCGTTTGCAAATTTGTGAAAACCAAAAGAAGACATTACCTCTAACAACATCTGAAACTAAGCACGGGGGTTTGTTTCAAACCATTCAAAGCTGTTTCAACTTACACTGGTGCAGCTGTGTGAAAGGAAAAACAAAAGATTGAGAGAAAGAAAGTATCACGTCATTAGCCCTAATCCCATGTTAAGAAGGGTCAGGGTCAACTAAAAGAAATTACAAAATAAGCCCTCAAAGGAAATAAGAAAGAAAAAATAATACCCTATGACTTCTACCAAGCGGACAGAAAAGCAGTTCATGATTTCTGATCTTCACAACAATGTAAATACCATGTCCATCCATTGTGAATAGAGCCACCAGAAAGTTTGATCACTGTGTCATATTTTTTACACCAAAATCCCACTACTCACGTGAATCAGAAATAAAGGAAGGAAGTGGAGAGGAGGAAGAGAACGAAGAAGAAGAAAAAAGCAAGGGTTCCAACTTCCAAGTGGTGTCACAGCCTCTCAGACGTGAATGGCTCTGATACCATGTTAGAATGTATTGAAGAGAGAACTGAAAATCAAACTCCATTAACTCTAATCTCTACTTAAATAGAGATTAGTAAGAAATTACAGAAAATCCACCTTATTACAGCATATTCATGAAATATTAAAACTTTGATAAATTGCAACTAACTACACAAAATAATACTTATTCCTCTCAACAAAACCATTTCACTGAATGGCTTCTTCTTTACATTTTCTACTCCACTCATGCACGAAATAAAAGAAAGTGGAAAACCTTACTTTGACAGTTCAAATATATCTCTTCTATTTTTTTTAGGTGCAAATGTTCTTCAGATATTTGTGTTCATAACATGGTTGTTATGTCAATAAAAGATGTCATCTTGTGTTTCTAGGTTCACTTTTATCATCCTTCATCTGCAGTGTAGTGCATACTCTAATCCTTTTTTTGTATTATGTACAGTTTGGATGCATACGTAGATTCCAAAGTATTGTAAGCATGGCTGCGTGTGATTGTAATACATTCCATGCTTTAACTGACTCCACTTTTTCCCACCAGAATGCATGAAGCTGGTGAAATGGATGTCAGAGCTTGCTATACCGCAATATCTGTAAGAACTCTTTTGTTACTTATCTATCCCAAAAGTTTTTCTATGTTCTTTTGAGTTCACCTTGCTGTTGTAGGCAAAACCATAAATTTAGTTTAATTAACTGAAGTAACTCTACGTATGTGGCCATACTTCAGATTGTTTTCTGGATCTTTCTTCATAGGATACCACCATAATTTGATGCTACCTAGCATTTTACTTATTTTATAAAGAAGGGAAGATTTTGTGGCGGTTATTTACAATTTCTTTCTTGTGCTTTTCTCTGCTACTCAGTTTTTTTTGTTTTTTGGTGGGGGGGGTGGTGCTTATGCAGGTGGCCAGTATTCTGAACATATTGAACCATGGATTGGTTGAAAATGTTGGATCTTACATATCAAGGTCTGTTATGTTGTCTCATATTTATATTGGTTAAAAATTCCTGGGTATACACTTTCATGGCATGAAATCTAGCATGTCTATTTTCCTGACAGCGAGTACGTGTTACCATGCGATGTAATCTAGCATCTTGTAACTTTGTCTTTAATAGGGTGATATTTGCAACAGCAGCTGAATGGTTTGCTCATGCCTTCTGAATTGCTGGCAATATTGAGTATGCTTAATGCATATTACTGCGTGAAAGTTGAAACACTAGTTTTACAATGTTAACATCTCTCTCCTTTCTCTTGCTTTTCATTGAAGTACTTTTTCTGTTTTTCATATGTTTTATTTATTTAAGTTTCAAGGCTAGGTTTCAAGTGTCAGCTATGGGGCTGCCACCTTGGCTTGCTTGTGAGGATATTTAGTTATCACGTACCACATTTTGAATGTGTTTATCTTGTACTACAATAGGTTTTGCTTCTTCTAGAGTGTAATTTTAGGCATAATAATATGAGTGTGCATGATAGACAATCACAAAGGACCTTCTATACTTCAAAATTTCTTAATATGTTAGATCGTATTCACATTTGACTGTGAAAAAATACAGTAATAAATTTAATCTAAATTGTGCTCCTTAATAGATAAGCAGTGTCAAACTGTTAGGCGTCGGTTCTGAGCTGAGTCGTTTGCTTTCATCTGCTCTAGTGAATCAGCGCGAAGTTACAAAGTCTTAGGGAGTGGGTTAGTGGGTCGGTAAATGGACCCAGTACACGGGTCGGGGAAGGTAATTAGAGAGCCTAACCCAACCCACTTAGTGCTTGTATAAAGCTGAGCAGGGATTAAAGCCCTAATAGAGAATGAAATTTCCCTGTTTCTAAGTGAAGGCTGGGCTTTCACCGAGAGTTAGTGTGCGTGAGTGTTGATTAGGGTGAAGTCTCACACAAACCAATCTACAAAGTCAGATTGAAAGAGAAACGAGCAATTAAGATTTTTACTGGGACTTAAAAATGGGGCCTGACTAAAGGGCTTAAAGATCTCTCTCTCTCTCACACACCTACACACAAACACTCTCTCTCACATGCATGTACACATGCTAGGATGCTGTTCCGCAGGTTCTCTCCTGCATTTACGTACATGCATTATGATGCAACTTGTCATGTTGTCCTCAGGTTCTGTCTTGCATGTACTTGTAGACAATAGGATGCTACCTGTCATGTTTTCCTCAGGCTTTCTGTTGCACACATGCATAAGCTCTAGTGCTACCTTTCATGTACTCCTCAGAATCTCTCTTGCTACCTTTCATGTACTCCTCAGAATCTCTCTTGCATGCACGTGCTCATGCTAGGTTGTTACTTGTTATCTTGTACTAAGGTAGATGGGTTGCCCTCACTGACCAGTTTCTTCTTTATGTTTCACTTTGTGACAAGGTTGGATAAAAACATTTTTAATCTCACCCTCAGGTGTTTGATGAAATGTTTTGGATCTACTGGACCTTTTCCTTTCATGGTCAAATAGTTCACTCGTATCATGAACATTGCGTGTATCTCGTCTAGTGTTGCAGGTCCACCATTATCATTAAGGAGTAGTACTATCTCTATGTTGTTGCAGTTAGCATGTTAGGACTTGTTGGTCACTGATATTGCAGCTGAGTAACTTGAGAATGCAGGTGATGCACATGGACTCTTAGGTGATATAATACCATTCTTGAGGCATTATCAACATGTACATGTAAAGTAAATATAATATTGTGGCAGAACTTGAACTTCGTGCAGATATTCACATGTTTATGATCGGATATACTTACATGATGATGCCCAAGTTGTGCCATTGGAAATGTAATCTCTTATATGTGATTTCATTAAATGCTTCTGATATAATCAGCTTTCTTCATCGTATACGTATGCACAACGTTGAAACCACATAGACTAGCAGCACAATAGGGCCCTGGACAGAGAAACATTCTCATTATTTTATGGTTCCTCCTATGTTGACTATACTGATGTTCGTTGTAGTTGCCAAACATATGAAGGGGGAATTGCAGGGGAGCCTGGTTCAGAAGCTCATGGCGGGTATATTTCTTCACTTCTGGCAGTTAAATAGATATTTTCTTTGTTTTAGAATGTTGTATTTATGACTTTTCAGATTTGTTTCTTAGTTTGTGTTATACAATCTTTTGTTGCCAAATCTTGTTCAATGTGAAGGTACACGTTTTGTGGGTTGGCAACATTAATGCTGATTAATGAGGTTGACTGTCTGGACTTGCCTCGGCTTTTGGTAAGAAATTGTTTCTATTATGTTATGATGCACATTTGGTGAGAGTCGCTGACCCCGTAATGACATTTTTATTGTATAGGTAATGTCGCAAAGTGCTTGTGTTACAGGGAGTAAACATCATTTTATAACTTTGGTAGTTGTTTTTATTGTTCATATAACATTCGAGTGAGTGAATGGTGGCTTAGTTGCCCAGCTCATTCATGAAGCCGTCCAATCCATCATGATGGATGGTTGAGAGATAAATATGGAGAAAAATGTGTGAGATAATATTAGATGATAAAAATGTCCATCATTTTTTATTCTTATTTCTCTCTCAACCGTCCATCAAGATGAATGAGACAACCTTCATGAGTGAACTGGGTGATGTATATATGGATCTCCAAGTCATAGTTTTGGAGAACTCTGTTATCTTACTGTGATTATGTATATCACATCATGCCTCACTTTTTACATTTGCATCCATGTGACATAGGTGCGAGAATTGCACAGGAGGAGCTCAAACAATAATCAAAACCGAAATGAAAAATATCCTTATTGATATGTTCAGATGTGATGTATGGGACATGGGTTTCATTAATTCGCTATGTCTCTAGTACTTGTTGAAGCTGTGAACCTCTAATTATACTATTGTAAGCCCGAATGCACAAACACACATTTAAAGAGAGGTGTTACTGTCAGAAACCATGGTTCCACAGTTGCCTAGCACATATCCACACACTTAAATGCTGCATAGTTTCTTATACGAGTATTTTAGAAGATATGGTTGATTCTGTTTCTTAAATAACTTCTAGGAACGTTTTCAAACAGGACTGGGTGGTGTTTCGTCAGGGAGAAATAGAAGGTGGTTTTCAAGGTCGAGCAAACAAGTTAGTGGATGGTTGTTACTCCTTTTGGCAGGTACTTTTTCGTTCTTTTTTGGAGTGTTTTAAGTGCGTCATGGTCTTAAAAGTTTCTCACTGATGCTTTCTTTTAATAGGGGGGAGCTCTTGCACTTCTTCAGAAAATATCGTTACTTATTGATAAGCAACTGAAGATGTCATTTTTAGGTTCAACCAGACAATCTTCAGAGAGCACCTTCATTACCGATTTAAATCTCTCCAAAGAAGGAAAAGGTCTTTCTTCCAATGGAGTGTCTACATAGATGCATTTTATGAGTAATTTGATACCCGTCTCTGAAATTATTCATCACAGATAGAGATCTGTTAGCTTGAATGTCTTCACAATATCTTCATGAAGCATATCAATTTTCCATATGCACGTTCATTCCTTGAAAAAAAATCTCGTGTTTATTTACACTGCAAAGATCTTGTTGGCATCTAAATTAATCATCGTAAAGACTTGAACAGATACTGGATTTTCTTTCCTTGATGGGGTAGCCGAGTCTGGACCTTTGTTTGATCCGTTCGCCCTACAGCATTACATACTTTTATGTTCTCAGGTAATTTTTTTCTGTTTATCACAATGTATCTAGCTGCATATCAAAACCAAGACAACGTTTCCCCTGTGAAAGTATATTGCCTTTTAGCTTTTTCCGAAAAGCTGAAGTTGACATTCATGTGGCATTTCATATGGAATTGAAGGTCCCATTTGCCTGTTTTCTTGATTTCCTTTGTAACAGAACATACATGGAGGATTATGGTTGCATAATCATGTGCAAGGATTAGTTATATGGCAGTAATTCTCAAGTTTTGTGAAGCGCAGGTTTTGGAAGGTGGATTCAAGGACAAGCCAGGAAAACATAGAGACTATTACCATACTTGCTATTGTCTAAGTGGTCTTTCTGTATGTCAGCATAGCGAGTCCAAGGCCGTCGGAGATTCACCAAAACCAACCAGTGTGTTGGGCCCATTTTCCAATTTGCTGGAGCCTATTCACCCTCTCTTTAATGTGATTTTGGACCGATACTACGAAGCGCATGACTTTTTCTCGAGGATGTAGCAGACACCTGCACTTGAGCTTTTTTCTTCAATTCCTGGAGTTGGCTTTCTTTGATTGCTTCACTGGCATCTGCCTACAACTGAACTTATTGTACCATCGCTAACCTCATTGAAAAGTTCTACCCTACCTTTCTGTAGTTCATAGCAGTGTCATGAGTTGAGATTTTAAGGGTCAATCCAGTAATTTAACATTACATTAACACCAAATAGAGAGAGAGACATGAGAAAAGCAAAGAGCATTCTTTGAATCGTTAACTACTTCTGTTTCATTGTTTCTTATGACTCCCACCGGTGCAAGATAGATAATGGAAACAGGTGCCTGAGATGGGACCGTCACATACACTTCGTCGTGCTATAAAGTACCATGCTGTGTCCGAGACGAGATACTCTAATAGAGCCTTTCAAACACAATCCTAAAGGTAAAATGCCTGGTCGAAAGCTCATAAGGCAGTAGGAATGGCTACGAAACGAGAAATAAGTAATCACATGCTGCAATACCAAGTCGAATCGAAGCCACGGAACTTGTTATTATTAATTTTTTTTTAACTGATGCACATAAACTATAGAAACGGACACAACAGTTGCAAAATAATGCACCTTTTCAACGTTTACTAATAAATGTGTAGCTTACAAACTTCCGGGTATTTACAATTCCATAATTGTTCCTCCAGAAATTCGGAGGAAAAAGTACTGTTGTCACATTACTCACCAGGGAGAAGAAGGCTAATGCAAGATTGATGCAGAATCAAAAGCATGCGCCTGTTAGTAGGCCAACATGGAAAGAATGCAAGTTCGACCATGAAAAATAAACTCCACCACGGGAAAAAATATGGAATACTAAATTACAAGGTCAATGATGATACAACATATATACATTTTGCAACATCAATTGGTAGAAGATCCACAAAAAATCATGCTCTAGGATTATATACCTGCCATCAGAACCAGATCCAGCTTACCACCATTAAGTTAAAAAAAAAGCATTTTCTTCTTTCCTTTTCTTTTATGCTGCAGAGCCTGCAACCAATTCAATGCAACCACTTTAGCCAAACCCAACCTACCAGTAGAACATAGTGGAAAGACTACATTCTAAGCAATAGCAAGAAAACCATGAACGTTAGAAAAGCAATGCGGGAAAAGTGGTCTTTAACCATGAACCAACATCACTAACCACTGCACAAAGGGATGGGTAACAGGGCGTTAGAGGCGTGAGTCAAGGATGGCAGGACAAAGCCCGACAACTGCAGGTGTGTGCAGCTTTTATACAGTACCGATATCGGTCATGTACCCATATGGGGTTTCCATTGTAAGGGAAGGGTCAAATAAGTTGGCGGTCCCAGCAACAGGACCTAAATGTTTTTTATCAGATAGACATGCAGGCACAGGTAAAGAGACAAGCCTCAACCATAATGAAACTGATTATAATTTATAACCCTATCAAAAAAAATTCCTCACCAACCAACAAAATTAGAAGTATGAAGGAAACATCTATAAGCATCCTGCTAAGTTGAAAAATATAATTCATGTCTCCTCTCCATAGAGGCATTCGTCCAGCTGGAAAGTTGATACAAACATCACATTAATTAGCTCTATCTGCATGTCTGTTCTGCTGTGAGTTTGTCTTGGAAAAATGTGAGGCAAATGAGGATAACACAAGTTAAAGCTACAAGAGGAAAGGAGAAGCTCTATTACTACCACTACTGGACAGAAAGTAGCGGGAAATGCCTTGGAAGACATGCTAAAAGGGTTTCACGCACCACTTAGTTCCTTGTGCACTGGTGTGATGTCAGGCCCTTGGACGAAAAGGCCAAAGTAGAATACCAGCCTTCGAATTTTCTTTTTCCCTGATACATACAATGCCCATAACTGGAATTGGATATGCTCACACAACTTTTCAATTTCTAAGAACGAGGATTTATCACTGCCATCAAGCCTTCCAAGAACACCATGAGAAAACTCATGCAGTAGAATGACAGGGTTGAAACTTGATCCAGGGTCTTCAACTTAATACTCATCACATTTCCTTTCCCGGCTTGCTCGCACAACAATATCCTGATGTCTTGTTAACATCAAACTTCATAAACTATTATCGTACAGTATAGACAATCATTGTGACACCCAAAGGTATAGGCTTGTTAAAGATGCAGATCTACTTTGGCTAGACCCAGTTTTGGGCCTGATACGAATGTGTTGCTATCAGCTAGGTTGGTGGGATTAGAAGTTTTAGAACTCACCAGAATGAGCTTGAAAACTTCTCTTATCTACGTATGATTATTGCATAGTTGATTCAGGAGGCAAATCTTATCGCCTTAGCTAATGCGGATTTGTCTTACTTGACATTCCAAAATCTAGCTTATGAATGCACTGTTGGGTTGATTCTGTACTTCAAGTGAAATGAAGACACTCACTTCTGAGATCAACGATTGAGTGAATATGTAGGTCTGTGTGTCCTAACATGATGCCTTCTAGGCCTCTACTACTTCCTGCGTGGCGGGCATTGTATGAGTGCTATGTGGGAGTAATGAGTTTCTAGAAAGCTTCAAGTGTGTGTAGTGTGACTGC
Source organism: Nymphaea colorata (assembly GCF_008831285.2). NCBI lineage: Eukaryota > Viridiplantae > Streptophyta > Magnoliopsida > Nymphaeales > Nymphaeaceae > Nymphaea > Nymphaea colorata. Next base: position 18,610,292 of record NC_045146.1, on the reverse strand, counting down.
TAGTAATGCACATTCTGACGCAAGTCTACTCTTAGTATAAGATTATCATCAATAAGAAAATAGATTACACATGTCACCATGCACCTGTGAGGCCCCAATGCAAGAGATGAAAATGTTGCATGTCTGCTGTTCGCACAATGATCATGCAATCATCCTAGAATCCACAAACAAATCACCTACTGATTGCAATGATAGTGCAAGACGACATGACACTGGAAACAAACAGGTGAACAGGCATCATGGCACCATCCATGAATTTTTTCTTCTCATACTTTATAATGATGATTGCTCACAATCAGTCATCACACCATCCATAATTTGTCTTTTCTCATCCTTTATAATGCCGAATGCTTATAATCAGTTGCTACTGTAACGTGACTCCATTTCTATTACCCAATTTGTGCACCTTGATTTGTTACATCTTGACTAAGGTCTTAAGACAGCAGAGTTCTACAATTTTACATTTCAGAAATTTGTCATATTTTGCCTCACTACTGTAGCACTGTATCCAAGTGGCCTAGCATAAGCAAACACCATTAGGCAAAACAGAGAAACCAAATGAGGAAAGATTAAACATTTCTCGTAGCACAAGACTAGGGATGAAAGGCCACCAGAAACACAAATTTTGAAAATTGTATGAATCTAAAAATGATGGTGAAAATATAGAATAAGGGTGTTACCAATTTTTGGAACAATCTCAAGGTGAGAACAATGAGATCCCTGTGCCTGCAGAAAACCACAAGTAGGAAATTAACAGAATATATATATATATACATAAACAGGAAACTGTTGTTAGATCTTGACGTCCAAGTTTGTTCAAAAGGAAGAGGAAGAGACGATAAAAGAGAGAGAATGATTCTTAAACAGTGTAAAGGCAGGCTCTCCAATTAGGTCTACCCTAATCTCATTAATATAATCACACATTCTACATGGACTAAAACATACAGAATAATACATAAAATACCAGTCCTCTCACTATACCCACACAGAATACAAGATGAGAACGTGCATTTCTGAGTTGGATCCAGATCCAAAACAAATAAAGAAAATATGTACATTTTTTCAAGAACACCCAGAAAAGAAAAAGTGCAAAAGCCCCGCCAAAAGCACCCGTCACAAGCCACAACATAACAGTTGCCTACAAAATTAAGCACTCAAGGCGTAGAAGCTTTCTCACAAACATAAAAGCTAAATTATATCAAAAATAAATATTTCATTCACTGAAAGAGTAACTAAAGCATGCGCAAGGAGAATTATCCTTGTATATTAGACAGGCTAGCTGAGCCAGCCACGGCAGCGGTTCTGATAGCTGTTGATGCTGGCCCATTGTTAAGCTCAGCTGGTCAATGGTCAATTTAGAATTTTAGACCAATAAATAAAACAAAAAAAATTACAAAAGCAAGAAAAATTGCAGGAACAGAACATATATATATATATATATATATATATATATATACACACACTCTCTCTCGCTCTCCCCCCCCCCCACCCAACTCAAATTTATGGTGGTATGACTGAAGTTTACCAAGAAATAAAATGTAGGTGGAAAAGCATCCTGCTTAGGAAGCCTGCCAACTGAAATACTGAATTGCCATATGACAAATCAACAACATTATTGAAATCCTCTACCCTGATATAATGAGAGTTCATCTCCATATTTTTGGCGTGCTTATGAATCTATGGTTGCAAACAATATAACTTAGTGTTATTGTTATCACAATAAAGCTTTAAGGCTATTTCACATGCACACTCACATCTTGCACCAATGCCTCAACCACACAATCTCCATTATAGCAATTGCACTAAGCATATTATGCTTCTATAGATGAAAAGTGAAGCTTTATGTTGCTTGCATCCAAGAGATGAGATAGTCTGCATATCAAATTTGGATTTCTTCCTCAATCAGAAACTATATCAGCAATCAAATTCTAAAAATATTGCAATGGAAGAAAGACTTCTTTATTTATGGACCTTTTAATGTACATCATGGTCCGTGAAAAACTGACGTAGGCACATAATAGAATTGGATTGCAATATGTAATACGTATTATGTCTGGTCTGGTGTACTTAGGAACATTTGCGAGCCAACCAACTTTTTTGAAGCTCATACAAAGAAACTCAACCACTAATTTTCATCAGACTCAATTGCTTCCAATGTCTCCACAACTTGTCATCAGTTATACTGAACCTACTGAGAATATTTATTGTAAGCTTGGTTTGGACAAAACATAACCCCTTTCGAGAATAAGCAACTTCACTGCCCAAAAAGTATGTCAAATAACCCCCACATGACATTTCATATTCCTTAGCCAGAACATATTTTATATCCTCAATTCTATTTGTGTCACCCCCAATTATTAACATATCATTGACATATAGTAGAAGAATAACAATCTTCAGATCTGAACCATAGACATGATTTAGACCACATTCAAAAGGTTTCTCATGATATTGTAAGGAAGAAATGGAATCACGTACTAGTGAGGACAAAAACTTTATTATGCATGAAACACTTTTTTTCCCATTAACATCATAGAAGGCAATGAAATAGTCCTTGCTCCTAATAGCATAGCAAAATTATGTTTCAAGTATGGAATTATGATAGAGAAATGATAGGTACACTAAAACTGAAGATCAGTTAATACAATGAGGAAAGTAAACACTTATAGTGAAAAGAAAAAAAAAATGAAGCGCAGAGGACTGACCAATTATCTTGAGCACGTAAAATAAGTGCGCTCCTAGAACTCTGGATCAAAAACTCTGTGCTATGGCCATAAGGAATTTCTATCTGTGAAATAGATGCAAGAGTAATAAAAATGATAAACAAAAACTAGAAATATGTTTCTGATATTAGGTATGCACCAAAAGGAATTGCACAATAAAAGACATTCTACCAACTCCTGTACAATTCCGATGATTGCTAACCTCCATAAAAATGGCTTAACAACAAACAATAAAATATGGTAAAATTAAAAGACCTATTTCTCGTAAAGCACCTTTCTAGGACCATGAGGCTTAATATGAGGTGATCCTTTTATAGGATCCCCCGAGGCTTCCAATGTTGTGTTTTTTGTTTTATAGGATGGTTTTGCTTTTACAGTTAGAAATATTAATTTAGTTTGTGTACTTAATTCTTTTATTTAAGTTTTTGTACTTGCATATAATGGGCTGCCGCATTTTCATACCTTCTTCAAAATAATGATGTGGATAAATATTTTCACACAGTATATGACGTTTATTATACTATTCTCCAATGGGCTTTTTGTAACGAAGAAACAAAGTTTGATCAATGATTGGACGCCATGGGAAAAGAAGCAAACAAAAGTCTGAGAATAAATGGTTTTTGGTTAGAATAGAAACAAGTGTAAGGAAATTACATAGATATTATCTGAGAATTTTTGTGAATCGGCTACACGAGGCTCATTGCATTTGATAGTATATCCTTCGCTCTTGATGTTCAACGTAGCTGACCCCCAGATGTCCATTAGCCCATTCTAGCAACAAACCAGAAATGAAACACTTCATGAGTAGTTGGTCAAGCAGGTCTTTAAGAGCATACATAATGAAATAAAAATAACAGGAAATAAGACCATAATAGATTACTGGAAAAGCTGAGGAGATGGGTTTCATACCGATAATAAAACTGAAAAGGAAGCATGTCTATCAGATAGTATTTTCTGAAATTTTTCCTGCATCGAGGGTTCTGTGAATACATCAAAAGACATAATTATTTCTGATAGAAAGTTACCACTGTATCAAGGAAGTACAGCTCCTGTACAAAAAATAATTCTCTTGTAAAACGAGCAAATGTAAAGTATATGAGTATGTCATGACTTCCAAGGCACACTGTACAAATTCATTTTTGAACTGGAACCGGTAAAACCTCAAACAAGTAACAGAAGATCAACTTAGGCTAAAGAAGTAACTGAATATGCTGGATGTAACACAGGAATATGCACATTCAGTAATGCATGACACAAGTATGGGAAACAATCAGAGGGTTCTCAAAGACTAAAACTCAAAGAACAAACCTTTTTAGCATTACCACATTAGATATGTTTTTATTGCCCTAAAACTCTATATGAAGAGTAAAAGGAAATACAAGAAATGTAAAACACATCATATGCAGGCAACATATCTGTCTCATTCCTATCCTCTTCGTACAGGATCACATATAATGCATCTGTATTAAATACCATGCTGGTTTAGCTCGCTTCTTCTGGGGACATCATCTTCATGAAGCCCAAGCTTTGAATAAACCATAGATAAATATAACACCAGGAGATTAAAGATAATCAGAAAACTTATACTCAAAATCGACAATTATTAATCTAAATCAAGGAATTTCAATCCAAGATACATGTAAAAGGCAGTCACACAATTACCAGTTCACAAATTCTAAAAAGTAACAATTTTATGTCTAGGCCACCAAAAAGAAACCTTTCCTCTTCTAGATTTCACTAGTAAATAGTCACAAATAATGTATCGGAGTTTCAAATGTGAGGTTTTCCTCGGTTATAATATGGCGAGCTTGAAAATAAACGAGAAAAATAGAGGGAAAATACGGTAAAATTTTAAAAATTTTAAAAAATTAAAAATGGAGAAATAAAATAAGTGAGAATCTAATAACACAAACATCAAAGGATAAGTAGATTTGCAACAAATAAAAAATAGAAAGTGAAAAAAAGAACTGTTTGGCATTAAAAAAACTGAAAAAAAATGAAAAAAGTGAAAAAAGCGTTTTTTCATTTTTAACGTTATTTTAAAGAAAAAATGCATTTTTTAAAGTTTTAAACAGCCATTTAATTTATCGCGTTGTTTTAAAAAAAACGCGTTTTCTATTACTATGAGTAAAACACTAGAATATAGAAATCTCTGTTTAATCAGATATTTTATTACTAAAAAATATATTTGATATTAAAAAAATATTTTTTCATTATAACCGGGCAGGGAGTCGGGCCCGGCTTTTGGGTATCGAGCCTGCACCCAGGCCCAAGTTTTAGGCCCGTGCCGACCCAGACCCGGTTTTACCGGGCCGCGGCATGGCCATGCCCAATGCCCACCCCTACATGAAACTAGAAAACAGCTAAACAAGTGTCAAGAATAAAACCGCATTGCATCTAGGACAGAAGTAAAACAAGACTCCAAGAGCTACAAAACTAAAAGAACCAGTTACCAAGAACTAGAATACATACCACATGTGATCTTCTTTTTGCCATTAGCGAACTCCCTAATAAGATCACCCTGGGCATACAGAATGGACATGTCATCTTGTGACTTTCAGGATGCACAATGGAAAGAAATAATGTGAACACACATATTGATACAAGCAAACACTGCATTTGGTCACATATGACAGACAGGAAAAAAGAAATGTATCTTAGAACTTAAAAAAGAAAAGAGAACGACATGTAGATACACATTTACTTCAAAAAGAACGATGAAAATTTGAAAAGGACACTTCTAAGCAAAGAGAAAAAATTAACAGCAATGGGCAACACCAAACCACAATGTTCCATAAATTGCCTATTTGTATCGTTTTGTTGTTAGTATCCTGATGTACATGAGTGAGAGTATAAGTGAAGCAAGTTACACCAATATGTACATAAAAAGGACACAAAAATATCTCAACCACCTTCACAACAAAAACCAGTGAATTCAAATGGAAACCACGTTTTCATTTGCCAACCTGCACAATCAGTTGATAGACCCTTACAAATGCATATAATGAACATTAGTCACGTCTGAATCTCTGATTAACAATATGTGCCAAAAGAAATTATGACTAGCGTCGTATCATTGTTTCACAAAATGATATACAAGTGAAAATCAGGTCTGTATGGTGTATTGATCAATACATTATGTAATGCAACTATGGAACTAACTTCAGAGTTCAGAGGCATTCCTTTTACACATAACGAAAGATACAATACACCCTTGAAACCAGTTTCAGAGATGTAATTATATCATATAGCGTGTAAACACCTTGTAGCATACATTACAGTACAGTGAGAGGTGTGACTTACATTACACTTAGGAAATATAAATTACCAGAAAAAGTGTTTTTCCGTTTTGGGACTAAAGTTAATAGAATGCTCTTAAGGTTGAATGCTAAGTTTGACACAAAAGACTGTCTTACACATTTAAACTGTAGAAACAAAATTTAGGCCTATGTCACATAGGTGCGGCCGTGCGGGGTGCCGGCGCGGCACATTCCAAAAAAATTAGGTGCAATGGTGCTGCGAGGGTAACTTATTATTATTATTATTATTACTATTTTACAGACACACACACACACGTATAACAAAAATTGTCTATAAACAAAACAAAATTACAAATTTACACTATCAACATTCGGTGCTAAATGAAATATTAAAATCTAAATCAGTAAATGAATGAGTAAATGTTTATGTTAGAATATATTGTATTGGGGAACCGGGTCCATATCTGGACCCGGTCCTATGGGGCACGGATACCGAGGCGGGCTCGGTACCCTAGGCGGCACTCTCTCTCTCCCTCCTATATATTCTTCACTTACGTGTAATTGTTGAGTTAAGTGAATATTATTTTCTCTCTCCTAGGGTTGCGGTTTGCCCCTAGGTCAGAGCTTCCCCGTGGTTTTTCACCTCTTTCAGAGGTTTTCCACGTATATCGTGTGTTCTTTCTCTGCTCTCTCCGTGTGGTTCGTGTTTCTACATGGTATCAGAGCCACCGCGTGTGAGATCGTTGGTGTGCAAGTAGTGTTTTTCCGCCGTTCAGGTGCCGCCTTCGTTGCCGTTTCCAGCACCGCCGCCGACACTGTTCCCAGCGCCGCTGCTGTTGCCGTTTTCTGTGCTGACGCCGTCCAGGAACGCCGCCGCCATCCGTCGTTCCCAGCGCCGTCGCCGGCGTGGTTCCCGTCTGTGCTGCCGTCGTTCCCAGCGCCGTCGCCGGCGTGGTTCCCGTCTGTGCTGCCGTCGTTCCCTGCGTCGTCCCCACCGCCACTCCCTGCGCCGTCGTTCCCAGCGCTGCCCTGCCCTGCCGCCGTCGCTGCTCCCAGCGCCGCCGCCGGCTGTCTTGTTTCCGCCGGCGTGGGTTGTGCCCTCTCTGCCGCCGGTTGTGACCTTCTTTGGGGATTGCGATGGCTGACGCAGTGATTCCCAAGCTTGATGATGCCCTGGACACGGGCAGCAATACCAAGGGTGAGAACTTGCCTGTTCATGTCACCTCCATTCGGCTGAACAAGGATAACTATCTCTCATGGTCTGCTGCCCTAGAAATCGGGATTACTAGTCCTGGTCGCCTGCACTATATCACTGGAGAGAAGCCTGCACCTTCTAAAACTGATTCGCAATGGCCGACCTGGGTGTTGGAAGATAGTCAGGTTAAAGTACGGATTATTAGTTCGGTTTCCGCAGATATTCAGCCTTTGATCTTGCGTAAATCGACTGCGTATGATATGTGGACTGTTCTTGCACGTATGTATGGTCGTAAGAAGCGTGTTTTACGTGCCTATCAAATCAAACGTAGCATATATGCTCTTAAACAGGGTGATTTATCTGTTGTCTCCTTCTATGCCGCCCTGAAGACCAAATGGGAGGAACTTGATTATCATGTGAATGATGACTGGAAATGTGGTGTAGATCATGCCCTGTATTGGGAAAAGGAATGGATGGACCGCACCTTTATCTTCCTTGGAGGCCTGCGTGATGAGTTTGAAACCATTCGAAGCCAGGTTCTTAACTGTGATGAGATTCCTGGAATCGAAGAGGTATATGCTCGTATTGAGTCTGAGGAGCAACGGCGCCACATTATGCATATTGACTCCCATCAGGGGAGTTCTCCAGCAGCCTTTGTGAGCCATACTTCAGGGACGGGGCAGCGTCCTACTCGACGATGCAGCCATTGCAACAAAGTGGGTCATTCTGTTGATTTTTGTTGGGATCTTCATCCTGAGAAGCGTCTCGTCCGAGGTCGTCCTCCTCCTCATCGCTGTGCTCCCCCTCCCTCTGTGCCAGAGCCTAGTCCGGGGTCGTCCAATGTTGCCAAATCCAAGCTCTCCTCAGATCAACTCAGAGAGTTGCAAGCCTACATTAGTCGTTTGTCTACCCAAGATGATGCTTCTACTTCTGAAGGGGCTAAGTTAGCCCAGGCCCTGGTTGCTACTAGTGATCAAGGTAATTCTCCTCTCGGTGATTGGATTGTTGACAGTGGGGCTACTCATCATATGACAGGGGACCCTACGATGTTTCAAGAGTACAAGTTGACCTCTGGGCAGCAGCGTGTGTCTATGGCTGATGGTTCTTCTATCTCTGTGGCTAGAAAAGGGAGTTTATCATTACTGAACAAATATTGTCTTCATAATGCCCTGCATGTTCCCAATATTCCCGTAAATTTGTTATCTGTCAGCAGTATTACCAAAGAGCTAAACTGTAATCTAATTTTCTCTGCTGATCGTTGTTTCCTGCAGGACTTGGGGACGGGGCAGAAGATTGGGATTGGTTCGGCTATTGATGGCTCTACAGACTGCCCGTTCGAGTTGCTTCTGCCTTGATTTCAGCCACCAGTGGACAGTTGCCTGGCGTGGAGGCCAGATCCGTCATTATGCGTTGGCACGAGAGACTTGGTCATCTTCTTTTCCAGTTGCTTAAAAAGTTGTTTCCTAGGATGTTTCATTCTGTTTCTTTAGACACCTTCGCCTGTGAAGTGTGTCAGTTGTCTAAGCATGTTAGGGCCTCGTACCCTATTTCGTTCAATAAAGCCAACCGTCCTTTTGCTTTGGTTCACTCTGATGTTTGGGGTCCTTCGGGAGTACCCACTTGTCGTGGCTTTCACTATTTTATGACTCTTATTGATGACTACTCCCAGTGTACGTTCGTGTATCTGTTGAAAGAACGTAGTGAAATTCCCGTCATTGTCAAAAACTTTGTGGCATTTGTCGAAACTCAATTCCAAACCACTGTTCAGACCTTCCGTACTGACAATGCCCGAGAGTATGTCTCTCAATCCCTTGATGACTTCTTGCGAAGCAAGGGTATTATTCATGAAACATCCTGTAGCTACACCCCTCCTCAGAATGGCGTGGCTGAAAGAAAAAACCGTCATTTGTTAAATGTTACCCGGGCCATTATGTTTCAACGTCATGTCCCTAAGAGGTACTGGGGGGATGCACTTCTCACTAGTGCTCACCTTATCAACTGTATGCCTACTCGTGTGTTGGATGGTCATTCCCCTTATTCTGTGTTGTGGCCCACTCAGAATCCCTGGCCTTTGACCCCTCGAGTGTTTGGGTGTGTTTGTTTTGTCCATGATCATAGTCCTACTCTCAAGAAACTTGATCCTCGGTCCATCAAAGCAGTCTTCTTGGGATATTCCTCCACCCAGAAGGGATACAGGTGTGTTGACCCTAGCACTTCCAGAGTATATGTCTCCAGGGATGTGACCTTTCATGAACATGAGGCATACTTTCCTGCGAATCCTCTTCAGGGGGAGTGTCCAGGTGACAGAAGGGAAGAGTATTCTTCGCATCAGTTGATTCAGTTCATGGATTTCTTGGATTATACGGTGAGTTCTCCAAGTGTAGAAGACGTGGTCAGTGAGGACAGAGACAGTCAGATGGAGGGGGGCCCTGTGGAAGAACAGTCTCGAGATCACCTATTTGGTCAGGTTTACAGCAGGAAGAAGAAGGATGTGATGGAAGATGTTGATGTTACCAATCTCAATCTTCCCAATCTTGTGACCTCCCCGGATGATCCAAGTCCAATGAATGAAGAACTTCCCATAGCCCTGCGCAAGGGCACCAGGTCATGTACTTCTCATCCTATTCAGAAATTTGTTTCATATGCAAAACTCAGTAAAGACTACAAGTGCTTTGTTACCTCTTTATCTATGGTTGTTATTCCCAGGTCAGTGGAAGATGCCAGAAAGGATCCTAAATGGCTACAGGCCATGACAGAGGAGATGGACGCCCTGAAAAAGAACAATACGTGAGAGGTTGTTGATATCCCCAAGGGAACTCACTTAGTTGGCTCCAAGTGGGTGTTTAATGTGAAGTACAAACCTGATGGCACTGTAGAACGCTATAAAGCTCGTCTTGTTGCTAAAGGGTTTAGCCAGAAATATGGGATTGATTATCTTGAGACGTTTGCTCCCGTGGCGAAACTGAAGACCGTAAGGGTCATCTTAGCTCTTGCAGTGCAAAAGAAGTGGAGCATGGACCAACTTGATGTCAAGAATGCCTTCTTGAATGGTCACCTTGAGGAAGAAGTCTATATGAGCATGCCGCCTGGGTATGCTCGGAACGGGAAGTGTTGCTATCTCAAGAAAGCTTTGTATGGTCTCAAGCAATCCCCTAGAGCCTGGTTTGAAAGACTAAGGGTTGTAATGAAGACTAATGGGTATAAACAGGGAAATGGTGATCACACCCTCTTCATCAAGCAGAGAAATGGTCTGGTGAGCCTTTTACTTGTATATATGTTGATGATATGATTGTCACAGGTGACGACGAGGGGGAGAAAAGGAAGATGAAAGAAACGTTAGCTGATGAATTCGATCTCAAAGATCTGGGTAAACTAAGGTATTTCTTGGGAATTGAGATCGCGCGATCTGAGACTGGGCTTGTTATGAGCCAAAGAAAATACACTTTGGATCTTCTAAAAGAGACAGGTAAACTGGGATGCAGGCCCTTTCTTACTCTAATGGAGTCTGGCACAAGGATAAGTATCAAATCTGGGACTATCTTGGATGAAGAAGGAAAAGGGAGGTATCAGCGGCTGGTTGGTAAACTTATTTATCTCACTCTTACTCGCCCAGATATTACGTATGCTGTGGGTGTGTTAAGTCAGTTTATGCATGCCCCTACTGATTGCCATTGGAAAAGTGCTGAAAGGGTATTGGGATACCTAAAGAATGACCCAGGGAAAGGAATACTCTACACTCGACAAGATCAACTAAGCATTGAAGGATACTCTAACGCCGACTGGGCAGGATGCACAGATACTAGGAGGTCTACCACAGGATACTGCATCTTTCTTGGAGGTAACCTTGTGGTATGGAGAAGTAAACGTCAAGAAGTTTGTTTCAGGTCCAGTGCTGAGGCTGAATACAGGGCGGTTGCTATGGGGGTTACAGAGATGTTATGGCTCAAAATTCTTTTAGCAGATATTGGGGTTAAAATGGAAGAGAAGATGAGGATGTATTGTGACAACAAGTCTGCGATTAACTTGGCCAACAATCCGGTCATGCACGACAGGACCAAACATGTGGAGATCGATCGTCACTTCATACGGGAACGCATAGATTCAAAGGAGTTGATTCTGCCCTATATGAAGTCTGAAGATCAAGTTGCGGATGTCTTAACTAAGTCTTTATGTACATTGCAATTTGAGAAAAATGTTAGCAAGCTTGGCATGTTTGACATGTATGCCAAGCTTGAGGGGGAGTGTTAGAATATATTGTATTGGGGAACCGGGTCCATATCTGGATCCGGTCCTATGGTGCACGGATACCGAGGCGGGCTCGGTACCCTAGGCGGCACTCTCTCTCTCCCTCCTATATATTCTTCACTTACGTGTAATTGTTGAGTTAAGTGAATATTATTTTCTCTCTCCTAGGGTTGCGGTTTGCCCCTAGGTCAGAGCTTCCCCGTGGTTTTTCACCTCTTTCAGAGGTTTTCCACGTATATCGTGTGTTCTTTCTCTGCTCTCTCCGTGTGGTTCGTGTTTCTACAGTTTACAATACACTTCAAACATTTGGTGCTAACAGTCATTGCAGCAAAACAGATCCAATTATGGACCCTATAAGAAACAGCAAAACCCACCAGAAATTAGTCAGAAAACATGCTAAGCAAGTAAACATTAAACAAAAGTATAACCTGTTAGAATCTTCACTAAAACATCACCGAATCACGTCTCTCCGTCTGAAAATAAGGAGGATGGAGAATAGAGAATAGAAGAAGGCAATGAAGGTAAGAAAACCGGCGGCCAATGCAGCCACACGATGCTTGATCTCTATTATTAAAACATAAACCTAATTAGGTTACAACAAAAAGAGGAATAAAACATGAAGTAATTACAAGAGGTGCCACCACTTAGACGTGAAGACATAAAAACGAAGTGGATCGGGTCTGAACAGACCCGATCCAGACCCGATGCCCTTACACTTATACGTACAGACTTAACAGCCCCCCTCAAGTTGTGCATGAGATTTGATCATGCACAACTTGTTTTTCAAATCCCAAAAATGCTGCCCTGTAAGACCTTTGGTAAAAAGATCCGCTATTTGTTCACTGGTGGATATATAAGTAGGCAAGATCTCGGCTTCTTCAACCTTCTGACGAATGAAGTGTTGATCAATCTCAATGTGCTTGGTACGATTATGCAAAATAGGGTTGAAGGCAATTTTGATGGCGCTTTGATTGTCGCATAGCAATGAGGACTGAACAATAGGTAGATGAAGCTCTCCAAGCAAATGTCGTAACCATGATGCCTCAGCTGTCCCTGCAGCCATTGCTCTATACTCTGCCTCAGTGCTAGATCGTGCAACGGCACGCTGCTTTTTACTGTTCCAACAAATGAGATTAAAATCAAGAAAAAGGCAGAAACCTGAAACTGAGCGTCGGTCATCAGGATCTCCTGCCCAGTCTGCATCAGTATAAGTATATATGCTATGTCCAAGAGAAACATTGGGACACTTTGTATAGATCAATCCATCCCCAAGAGTAGCTTTGGGATACCGTAAGATCCGCTTAGTAGCATCCATATGTCCTTCTGTGGGTGCATGCATAAATTGAGAGATCTGATTTACAGCATAGACTATGTCTGGGCGCGTAAAGGTAAGGTATTGTAACATACCAACAATGCTGCGATAGAAGGTAGGATTTGAATAGGCAGCAGTTCCATCAGAGGCAGCCAATATAGTGTTTAGAACACTAGAAGTAGTTATGGGTTTGCAATTAATCATACCTGCCCTGTCCAAAATATCAAGAGTATACTTATGCTGCGTAAGAGTCAATCGATCATTTGCTCTATCAAGTTCAACACCCAAGAAGTACCGAAGTTCGCCGAGATCTTTCATCTTGAATTCTTGCTGCAACAGATCCTTAACATAAGATATATGAGAAGAAGAATTCCCAGTTATAACAATATCATCTACATAGATAAGTAACCAAGTGGTAGCTTCTTCGGTATGATACATAAACAAGGAATGATCTAGAGAGCTTCGTAGAAAACCAACTTGTTGTATATGATGAGAAAACCGATCGAACCATGATCTAGAAGCTTGCTTCAGCCCATATAAAGACTTGTGTAACTTACAAACCCATTTTTGAGGATCATGAGTATTGTAGCCGGGAGGTTGCTCCATGTATACCTCTTCCTTAAGAATCCCATGTAGAAAAGCATTTTTGACATCTAACTGATAAAGAGGCCACCCATATGAGACTGCAAGAGAAATAATCACACGTATTGTGCCCATCTTGATAACCGAACTGAATGTTTCATCATAATCTTCCCCATATTGTTGTGTGAAACCGCGGGCCACAAGACGTGCTTTATGTCGATCAATGCTACCATCTGGCTTATATTTCAGTTTGTAGACCCATTTGGAGCCCACAACATTCTTATTAGTTGGACGAGGGACAATCTGCCAAGTCTGACACTCATGCAATGCTGTCATTTCCTCATTCATAGCTTCAACCCAACATTTTTCCTTACTTGCATGGTGATAGGATTTTGGTTCGACCTTCTTGCTGACTTCTGTCATAAACAACTGAAAATCTAAAGAAAAGTTGTTATAACTTACCCACCGATCAATGGGATGTCGCACACGTTGGGACTGACGTGGGGCTGCATTAGGAGCTGATCGCCTAGAGTACACAAGGCCTGAGAACCGACTATGTATAGGTGACTCATGGGGTTGTGAGGATGAGGGCATGTTGTCCAAGGAATCGCTCACAAGTGTCTCAGGCTCATTAACATCTTGCTCCTCGTGCTCAATCAAACGGTCAGCCCTTGTCTTAGGATTTCAGCATGCAGCCAAGTATCATAAACCTCATTTTTATCCTTGAGTGTCATGCAAGTAGCCTTGGGATCTTGTAACCATTTTTCATCAAAAACAACATGCCGTGAAATATGAACACGCCCAGTTTTAGGGTTGTAACATCTATAACCCTTGTAGTTTTCTGCATACCCTACGAATCTGCACAAAATAGCACGATCTTGAAACTTGTTACGTAAGGAAACATCAACATGCACATAGCAAACACATCCAAAAACACACAATTCCTCATAGCGTGGCTGCTCTTGATGTAATAAAAAATATGGGGATTTGCCATCAAGCAAAGCCAATGGCAGTCGATCAAAAAATATCAAATTCCGTTCCCAGTCCACTCAAGGCTTGTTGGACTTTGTCCTTGTCGCTGACGGGATGTCCAATTGCAGCAAGCTGATCACTAACACTCTTGATTTCATTCAAATACTCCAAAACTGTATGCGTCCCACGCTTGATATCCTGAAATTGCCTTCTTAATTGTAGAAAACGTGCTTCCGAGACTTGAGAATATGTTGTAGCAAGGGTAGACCACAACTCTAGGGCAGTTAAATCATCATCAATACCTCCCAATACCTCCTCTGACAAGGTAGAAGTGATATAAGCAACAAGAGACGGGTCATGAGCCAGCCAAACTTCATATTCGGGATTGCTCTCAGGAAGAGTTTCATATTCAAAACTGATTTCACTTCCAGCCGAGGCCCCAGCACCTTTATCTCCCACGACTGTCTTCTTTATTTCACGGTTAACATACTTTGGAGGTGCTGGAGTAGTCCCATCGATGTGCCCATACAGTCTATGGCTCTTAATAAATGGGACAATTTGGCGTTTCCAAGTCAAATAATTACTATGGTTCAGTTTTTGAGAGATGAGTTGTGAGAGAAAACTAGAGGATAGAAGAGAGGGAGCCGGCTGGTCCATGATTGAAAAAGAGGATTAGAACAGACGATTTGGGCAGAATTTTAGAGGTCACGACAGAAATTAGGGCAAATTAGGGCAAACCGTGTGACTTAGGGCAAAAAAACAGAATTTAGGGCAACAGAAATTAGGGCAAATCGTGGGATTAAGGGCAGAAACAGAGTTTGAGGACAACCTCGGTAGAAAATAAGATTTAGGACAGAATACTCCAAGAAGAAATCACTCACCAGAGGACGATGTAACCTGGCCCTGATACCATGTTAGAATCTTCACTAAAACATCACCGAATCACGTCTCTC
Source organism: Nymphaea colorata (assembly GCF_008831285.2). Taxonomy (NCBI): domain Eukaryota; kingdom Viridiplantae; phylum Streptophyta; class Magnoliopsida; order Nymphaeales; family Nymphaeaceae; genus Nymphaea; species Nymphaea colorata. The sequence continues at coordinate 18,595,050 of NC_045146.1, read as the reverse complement.
CGTCTGAAAATAAGGAGGATGGAGAATAGAGAATAGAAGAAGGCAATGAAGGTAAGAGAACCGGCGGCCAATGCAGCCACACGATGCTTGATCTCTATTATTAAAACATAAACCTAATTAGGTTACAACAAAAAGAGGAATAAAACATGAAGTAATTACAAGAGGTGCCACCACTTAGACGTGAAGACATAAAAACGAAGTGGATCGGGTCTGAACAGACCCGATCCAGACCCGATCCCCTTACACTTATACGTACAGACTTAACATAACCATCTTTGCAGCAAAACAAAAAACTGATCTAGGTGAAAAACCTAACACTTTAACAGCCAAACTCAAACCATGTATAGTGTATACCATGAAAACAATGATCAAACAATTCCACATTTCAGAAAATAATCATTAAATCCTGAACATTACAAAAAAGAACTGAAAAACAGTAAAACACGCTGCAAATATGAGCAAATGCCAAACGGAGTTTCAGCCATCATTCCCAAAAGATAAAAGCAACAAAAACAATAATCGAATTAAAGAGAAACAGCAATGAAAGATAAACATGCAAGCGACAGCCAAAAATCGACTAGATGAATCGCAGACTGGCAGCCGATTTCTGACACATTTGGGTGGAGGCCCAACGGCCAGTGCTTCTAAACGCCAAACATAGATGGACCAGATGGTCTTGCGCCAGCTGCCTTGTGCTAGAGGATTGCACAACAGCAAGGCACCTCAAGGGCGAACAACGGGCTTTCGACTAAGTTGAAGCCCTAATCCCCTTTTGTTTTGTGACAAATGAAAAAAAAAATGGACAAATGTAGACTTGACACGGTTGACCACACCTGACTCACGTTTGACCCAAGTCAGGTGCGCACCAAAATCGAACAATCTTGGTCGGGTGCGGTCAGCTGCACCACACCCGAGTTGTGTCGACTCGGGTGCTGCACTGAAAATGCAGTGTCCGAGTGACATAGATTTAGGTGTGACCCCATTGTACAAAGTTAGAATTTTCATGATTCTTCTTATAAGAACCTATGCATGTCCCCAAGAATTAAAAATTTCAAATTTCATTACCACTAAATTGTTTAAAGACTCCAAGTAAGCCAACATAAAGCAAGCTTATTTTGATTTCCATTTAATAACTTGGGATTGATTTAAGTGGTCAACTTTGACCATTTCTAATGAAAATATGCATTTGTGCGGAGCACATACTTGTTTTCTGTGAATTTATTATATTAAAAAATTAAATCTGTGATTCTGTGGTTTCAGACATTGTGCTACATCATCTATCTAACTTTGGACATCAAATAAGAGGAGAGTCAATGGGTCAATGGTGCACATAGTGCATGCAAGAGGGGCACAGAGAAAAGAATGTGTAGAGGAGAACCAATATGGATTACATTAAGCATTTTATCATTATGTGAATTACATTAAATATTGCTCAGCAATATCGTTCTCAAATCTCAATACTTTCTTGACGATGTAATTTAGATCAATTCATTTCAAGATGCAGTTTCCCCAGGAAAATATCATGAAAAACTATGAAATTTTAAACCCTGAAAAATATAATAAACAAAAGGAAGACTTTGATTTAATAGTTTTTTTTCCGATATATTGCAAAAATATAAATAAACTAGGAGAAAATGAGAAAAATCACAGTAAAAAGAATACAAACAAAAGGACTTTTTTAATGCCTTGGAAAAGTATTCATGTCTCATGCCAATATCACAACAATATCAAGACATTTTTGTTTCCAGTGATACTTTGAAAATATTAGGATTTTTTGATAATATTATCTGATTGCTTCAAATGGCAGTAGTTGGGCGTATTTCAAAGTATCAGAGATATTTGTGACTTTCGTTTAAATAGTTACAATGTTTATCCTGCTGAACTTTAGAGTACTAGTAATTTAGCCCAGTACATAAAAATTCACCGGAGCACTATGAAACATTGTCACATTTATTGTTATCAGGCTTTTAACAATGAGATTTTTTTTTTTAACAGCAAATTTGCTCTTTTTTTGGGGGGGAAATCTCGGGAAAACTCAAAAATTTAAAAAAAAAAGTAAAAGAAACAGGTAAATGAAATAGATGAGAAACAAATAGATAAACATAAATAAGACTATATGAAAGGGATAAAAGGAATGTTGTAATGATAATAAAAATGATGAAAATAATTTAGTTTAAGTTTATATTTAAATCCATGATAGTATCAATGCTTAAAAATAGAAAAATGAAAAAATCGCAAAAAAAATGCGATAATAATGTGATAAATATTTTTCCTTTTTTTCAAAATAATGTGATAAATCCATGATAATATTGTGCTATTTTCAAAAACATCGCAATATTTGTGACACTGCTACGAAATTAAATCCATTTTTTAAAAAATTGGCCAAGTCAACTTGTTGAATCAGATCAGATCAACCCCCTTATGAGTCAAATGAGTACAGGAACTTGTTTATATCTAGAAAAGGGCCCCCCTCACCCAAAACTCATTTAACTCTGCAGACTTGTGAATCAAGCAAGACTCTAGCAAATTTGGTTGAATTTTTTGTGACTAAAACTCAAGCAAGTTTTAGTGTTGAGTCAGGTGACACATAAACAGTCCCTTCATTTTAAAATCAACAAGTCATGTTTGTGAAATTTGATGAATCACAAGCTATGTTGTTAAGACCTCACCTAGGCATGAACTAAGTGTGAGTCCACACCCGTCGCCTAAGTCCACCATATAGGCGACGGGATATGTGTTGGCGCCTAGGCTCGCCTAGGTGGCGACACACATAGTCCATCAGAAAGTGAAAAGTTATATTCCCTTTCAATTAAAGTTTCTTAATTGAGTATATATTGTTATGTACTCTATTTTGTATTGCTTACGTATTTTTATGTATTGTTATGTTGATTATGCTGTTATATGTTTATACTGTTAGCCACTTAGTCTAATATATAATATTGTGATACCTCATAGCTGTTATATGTATACATTAGTATGGTTACGTTACATATATGTATTGTTACTTTGTTATACCTGCTACAAACTTATATGTATACACTATTATGTTAGATTGTATTGTAATACAATTTGTTAATATTCTTGTTTTATATATATTATAATATATGTTATATGCATATATTGTTATGTACAATATGTTATACCTGTTATATGGTATTGCATCAACCTATTATATGTATATACTGTTAGCCTGTTATACAATATGTGTGATACCTATTATATGCATACGTTAGTACCGTTATGTACTTATATGTATTGTTACTTTTGTTCACATACATGTATTATGTATACTATTATGTATTATTAGTCTTTTTTATTATATTGTGTCTTTATTTAAGTACAAATGGATTAAAACCTTCCTACGATTTACATTCTTTCTTCTAGAGATTAGATTCAGTTTTTCTTTTTTTTGGTTACTTGTATTAGATTACAATTAATGAGTAATGTTAAACTTCTTCTATTGATTTTGTATACCCAATAAAGTCAACAATTAATTTTTGATGGTTTAAGTTGATTACGCTTGTTATGTTACTACTCTCCACATTTCAAATATTAGTAATAGTTAGTCAAAATAACTCGACATATTAACATAACTAAAAAAAAATGATTGGTCGCCTTTTTTGCCTCGGCCAGCTTAGGCTCTAGGTTCTGCCTGGCGCCCAGGCTGCCTGGGCGCCTTGACAACATAGATTGCGAGCTGGTACAACGATGAATATGCAAGGCCATCTAGTAAATGTACACAAGTGGAATAGAAACCCTATGATCGGGTTTCTCTTTTGTCCTCTAAGTACTCAACTTCGACGGGTTTTTACTTTCTCCTATGAAACACTAGCTTCATTGTTCCAATGGTTTCTAAAAACTACACCATCTCTTTGGAATCTAGCAATATCTAGGGCACGTTTGATGGGCAGGAAATGTCATGGAGTAATGGAAATAAAATTCAAATTTTAAAAAACTTTTCCTAACATCAAACTTGTGATGAAAAAACTTGTCGTTGGGATGATTGCCAAAAATTTCTTTCCAAAAATTTGTCCCACCCCAAGGGGTGGAAAAAAAATTTCGGGACGATAAAAATAACTGTGGGTGTAAGGCTAACCATCGTCTTCTTCTCGCAACAACCTCACCTAAGCATAGCCTCACCCAAGCAGCCTCCTTCTTGGAATCACAGCTGCCCTCTCTCACCTCCCGTTTGCCACCCTCCCTCACCTCAAAGCAAACCGTCTACCGCCCTCCCTCACCTATAAAAACCCTCCGCCAGGTAGAGACACCATAACATGCTTATGGTTTCTCCACTGCACCCTTTGCCTGCAAACCCTCTGCGATGGAGGGTGTTTTATCCCTCTGCAAACTCTCCACACCCTCCACCTACGAAAGGTTTCGAAGGAATCAGCAGTTAGAGAGAGAGAGGAGGCTAAAGGAGATCCACATACAAAAAGTCACCGGTCGCCAGTCGTGGATTGTCAGTTACCGGCTCCGGTGAAGAAGAGGGTGAAAATGTGATTGTAACAGTCACTAAAAGTACATGCAGCAGAAATAGGCACTAAGGCCAAGTAAAAAATATAATCTTTATCCGAAAATACATAAGGGAGTATTTATGGCTTTCCTCTTAGTATCACTCGCCATGATATTGCTCATGTGATTCATACTTAAAGTCAATTTCAACATGCTCCATCAACCATTCATATGGGAGTTGTTCTTCGTATCATTAAATACATCAAAGGGACAATAAATAAGGGAATATTTATGGTTTCTTCTTCCTCACTAAACTTGGTTGCTTATACTGATGTTGATTGGAGAGGAGATCCAAATGATAGACACTCAACTACTGAGTTTTACATTTTTTTTAGGAGAATCACTCATCTCGTGGAAGTGCAAAAAGCAACAGAAAGTCTCTCTTTCTTCTACTGAAGTTGAATATCGAGCCATAGCTTCCACAATTATGGAAATTGTCTGGCTTCGTCAAATGCTCCTTGATATGGGGACAAGAATAGAAGAACCCACTGATTTGTGTTGCGACAACAAAAGCTCTATCTACACTGCCAAGAACCAAACATTCCGTGAACAAACCAAGCATATAGAAATGGATTGTCACTATGTTCGTGAAGAATTTTTGAAGAAAACCATCAAGCTTCCATGTGTCTCCTTAGAATTCCAGCTTACAGATTTCTTCATGAAGCCTTCATGTTCTCCCAGATTCAACTTTCTTTTAAATAAACTTTCGGTGATAGCACTGTAAGTTTAAGGAGGGGTGTTAAGAAATAGCATATCTTAGTTAGGTTTTACCTTAGTTAGGTTTTACATTATTTTTTATTTATTATTTCTTTTTTGCAGTAGGTTCTTACATTCTTTAGTACATTCTTTGTCACTACTTGTAATGATCATGTCATCAACATATAGTATGAAGATTATGATACCTGCAGTAGTATTCTCAACAAACAAAGCAGTGTCAGTCAAACATAAGTGAAATCCATAATTAGAGATAACAAAGTTAAAACGATCAAACCAAGCTTTAGGGGCGTGTTTGAGGCCATATAGAACCTTCTTAAGTCAATGAAATTTTCCTTGTGGAAGTGACAAACCTAGTGGTACTTCCATATAAACTTCTTCCATAACATCTCCATTTAAAAAAGCATTTTTAACATTCATTTGATAGATATTCCAGTTTTTAATGAACGCTAAAACAACAAGAGTTCTAACAGTAGTCATTCTAGCTACAAGAGTAAATGTTTCCTCATAGTCAATTTCATATTTTTGAGTATAACATTTAGCAACAAGCTTGTCTATATATCTTTCTAGAGATCCATGACCTTTCATTTTCACCTTGTAAATTTATCTGCATCCAATAGTCTTTTTCCATGTAGATAAGTCTTGTACTTTCCATGTTTGAGTTTTTCTCAAGGCACTCAATTCCTCTAACATAGCATTCTTTCACTCAATATATTTTGAGGTTTCATTAAACGTGGACGGTTCAAAGTGAGAGTAGATGGCATTGATTCTAGCTCTATGTGTTGGGGTGAATGTCTCATATGACACAAACCTATTGCGTTGCCTTACGTTTCTAGTGGATCTTCTAAGGTTGTCTTCATTTGAAGTTGATTGAAGATCAATAGTTTCATGGTGTTCTTCTTCACTAATATTTTGTTGTCGGTTTCATCTATGATATGTGATTATGTCCTTTGGTACTTCATTGTCATTAATGTTACCATCAATATCATACATCTCATAATCCCAATTTTTGAATCCATTTTCTTCTTCATTAAACTTTACATTCCTTGAAACTATGATCTTGTCTTTGACTGGGTCCTAACATTTGTAGTCTTTTTGTGTCTCAGAATAACCAATGAAGGCACATTTAATAACCTTTGAACTCAGTTTGTCAGTCTTGTCATTTCAAAAAAAAACATTTGCATCCAAAAATTCAAAATCTGTTGAGATCGGGTTCAAATTTGAACAACTTTTCAAAATGTATTATTTAAAACTTTTGAAGGCATTCAATTTATAAGATAAATGGAAGCAACAGTCGTTTCAACGCAAAAGTTTTTTGGTATATTTTTTGCAATAAGAAGAGTTCTTGTTGTTTTTACTATGTGCCTATGTTTTCTTTCAGAAAGTCCATTTTGTTGAGGTGTTTTTAGACATGATTTTTGATGAACTATTCCATAATTTTCCAAATATCTTTTGAATTTATTTGAAATATATTCACCGTAAGAATCAGTCCTTAGGATTTTTAGTTTAACGTCAAACTGTGTTTTTACTAAGTTGTGAAAATTTTTGAACACCTCAAAAATTTCATATTTGAATCTTAGGAAATATATCCAACAATATCTAGTGAAATCATCAACAAATATCACATAATAAGATAGACATCCTTCTGACATGATAGGAGAGGGCCCCCACACATCGGAATGAACAAGCTCAAACGACGTAAAAGAAAAAAAGTTTCTTTGTCCAAAAGATAAAGATTTCATCTTTCTATGTATGCAATCATTACATTTAAAGTTCTCAATACAAATATCATTGGTATGAGTCATCATAGATCATTTTCTAATGTTTGGATGACCTAATCTTTGATGATCACATTTTTGACATAGTAACAAAATTTTTCCTTGGGGATACATAAGTTGTTCATGTACTAAATAAAACTTTTCCCAATCAATCGCCCGGTTTGGTGATCTTGCACCAAACATCTATTTGATAAGCAATGTCACATAGGTGTAGGTATGGGTGCTGGTACGAGTACGGGAAAGCAGGTACGGTTACAGCATTTTTGCCAATCTTGATACGCCAGTACAACAATAGTTATATATTTTTAATTAATTATATACATGAAATCAGCAAAAAAAGTAACATAAATATTAGAAACGAATGCCATTTTTGCAGAAGATATGTTATATGGAGGTAAGGAAGGACGGAGAGGCATCAAGCAAAAATGGGTTCATTTAAAGTGGTTTGGATCGGTTCCAACTCAGAACCGATCCAAACCGTACCAAGGCATACCGCCGTACCAGAATCGGCATACCGCTGTACCGGTACGGGTACGTGGGCAAATCCACATACCCGTGTGACGTCGTTGATGAGAAAACTATATCAAAACCAACATCTGAAATTTGAGATACATAAAGTAAGTTTTGATTAAGTCTAGGGATATAACTAACTTTTGGTACAAAGAATTTTTATTTTTCTCCAAATTATTTTTCAAAATTTCCAACTCCTTTAACACTCAAAGATGTTCTATCAGCGGTAACTACATTTGACTTTTTTATTGCTTGTTTAAACTTGGTCAAAGATGATATATTAGGTGTTGTGAAATGATGCACCAGAATCTACAAGCCAAGGAATCATACCGACAGTATTGGAGGTGGATGTCGTTGTTGCTAGTGCTCCGGAATTTGACTCCTTTATTATGGGTTGAAGAGCCGACATGATTCGGTCCAATGTTATAAAGATTGACGCAAGACTTATTTTTTAAAATCCATGTTTATGATGAAATGCCTTCAACTAGTTGCTAATTGTTTTCTCATTGACAAGAATACGATAAAAGTCAAATTGTTGTCAATCGTCATTTATGCCGTTCACTTGTAGTGGCCCATCAATTTGCCGTTTATGTGATTGTCTTTTGTTAAGTGCTTTGTCATGATTACCTAAGATGTGAAGATCATTGATGTAGAGCAGCATGTGTGATTGCACACACCGATAAGGGTGGGCATCGGCCTGAGCCGGCGCGGTCACAATAAAAAAATATTTTTTAATTATAATAAAAAATTGTGAATATAAATTATATTTTAAATAATAAAATATATATATTATTAAATTTAAAAATAATTAAAAAATATTTTTGTTTAATATTAGCGGGCCAGGTCGGGCCCGGTTTTTGAGGCCTGGACATGGGTCAGTTACAGGCCGGATACCGAGCCCCCGCCGGCGGCCCGGCGCGGCGCCCACCTCTATGCATCGACCCTGAATTTGCTTTGTAGATTGATGGGGCCATTTCTTCTATCACTTCATTGGTTATTAGCTGACAATGCATATCCAGCTCTAATTTTTTCCATGTTTGTTGACAACAATTTCTGATATGTGCACCTCCTGGTAGCTTGTTGTTTACTCATTGAGAACTTTGACGTAAAGTCATGCCATCCTAATTGTAGGACATACAAGTATTTGATGGATAATTTTTATCAAAGGAAAGCATGCAAGATTTTATTACAGCCGAACTAATCTACAGCTAATGATCTTGCAACTTTTACTGGCAAAGAACAAACCAAGGTTGTAGTGGCTTCAGTAGAGATCCTTAATAAATATGACATATTATCAACATCTGGTCTTGATTGCATAAGTTATTTCATCGGTACAGTCCTGGGAAGCCCACCGCTGTTAAGTTACCGTAACAAAGGAAGAATACAACGTATTGCATATCAGTACGTGTGGTTATTACAACATATTGCATATCAGTATAGTGATAGACTTTGTACTTTGTACTTTGTAATCAATTTGGTAATGTATAATCAAATAGAATATAAAATAGGAGAATTATTCTTATCAAATTTTAAGAGAAACTAAAGATGCTTAGGCTCAAGTTCAGGTATGGTTATCTACTTAATTTAATTTTTAGAACATTGGACTCTTTACTTTTGCACTTTTAGTTTTAGATGATATACAAATACATGTTGAGTACGCTAAATCATTGGATCGTTGTAAAATGTTGAATATATTGACTTCAATTTTTTTTCTGTTGAGTTGTTTTCATTCGATCTATGGATACTTGATACTCAACTATGTTAAAGTATACAACTATGCAACAGCTTAATTGTCAAGTTTCTTATTATTACATGGATAAATATAACTTAGTCAAGATTTTTCTTGACAATAGTTTGGCTTATTTCTGAATTATGCAAGTAATCAGGTCATTCTATGACTTTTAGGTTTAATGACAAGTTACATATTTTTTCCCCAAAAACAATAGTTAAGTAAACCCAACGCAAGTTACCAAGTTGAATCGCCGAGTTATTGAGTTGTTAAAGGAATCAGGACCTGTGTCTGTTAATTAGTTTTTCCATGTAATCGACTTCATTAAATTACATTTTTGTTGCTACTAAATCTGGTTCAGCAACCTCCAAAATGATGTCTCAATGCATTTTTCCACGCATTTAAATTTGTCATACCAACAATGCAAATTTAAACTTAAAGTTAAAAACTGAAATGAAAACAAGAGTAGCAATTGTATGATCCTAAGAGGACAGATGTTCCTATTCACTAAGGAATTTGATCATCAACATTATCAATCATTATCCCAACCACACATTCTCTATTTTTTTTGTATCTAACACAAGAATTTTGGTTATATAGTCCTATATCTTATTTCTTTTTAAGTCACATTCGTTTATGTTTATATCACCTGCACCAATACTTTGAAAGTCTTGAATGACTATCGCAGACTTCCGATTCTTTTCAATTGACAATTTCTATGTTTTGATGACTATATAGCATTTATTAGTCTTATTTACATTTTATATACATTATTGAATTATGGATTTCCCAATATTCATCAAAAACATTTATTTGCAAGGTTCACCTTTGTGGCCACAGATTTGTGACTAGGGTTGAACCCAGCTAACATAAATGACAGCACTCACACAGATACAAAGAGGTTAAACTAATAAAGTTACGGGCAGCTATAAGTACTGAAAACTGAGAATGCCATGTAAGTAACACTTCAAAAATAACAAAGAATATTCTAAAGCACTCCATACTTCTGATCTTATAACATTCAAGATATATCAAAAAAATATCTAACTAATATCCTTACCTTCCTTTTCTGGTTATCCATTGGAACTATTTCAATAGCAAGTCGCGAGTCAACATCATCAGCAGTGACAACATAAGCAGGTTGGTTGGCACCTATTATGGGAGTTATTGCATTCAATAGTTAACTTATAGAACAGCAAAAGAAAAAGGAAAAAAGAGTGATTGTTCGTGCTTACCTGTGATGTATGTAACAGAACCATCCTCAGCTTCTCGTATCCACTAGTGAAAAAGAAAATAAAGATCATTGTGGAAAGGACAGATAAATATTACCACAGTGAAGAACAAGAATTACAACCTCCATAGGTTACATTCGAACCTTTAACTACTGTTAAACATAAGACTATGACGAATTACCGCACAGTTACATGCAGCAGTGCCATTAATAGAATAGCCACACGCCTCAATTTGATTCCCTGGGAATGCTTCACCACGGATTTGGAGACCCTCTATGGCTGGTAAAAGCTCATCATCAGCGGCTGCAAATTACAACAGCAATTTTCAAAGAACAGCCAACATAAGGTTGAGAAACCACAATGAGTTGGTGGGGCTGGGGGCTGGGGGGTGGTGTGGGGAGAGAGAGAGAGAGAGAGAATGGGTGTGCGTCTGGTGGTGGATACCTTCTGAACAAGAGGAGCTAGGTTCCTCAGATACAGGTGGCAAATGAGGAGAATAGAATGAAGTGCTTGGATCCTCCAGTGCAGATGCAACGCCTGTAGGTCTCTGCTGCACAAGCAAATTAGCACCATCCATTGCCTCGTGAACAAAAGAACTATACAAATGATTCCTGTCAGTGTATATTTCACTTTGCTGCAGTGCATGAGTACTAGCCTGAGTAACAAAAGAATGGGTTGATACGCTATTCTCCACAGCATTTCCCAAACTGAAATTAAAAAAACAGGAAGTAATATTTAGAAAAACACATTTTCAGAAAAACATTTCTGGATAAATAAACCTCCAATACAGAAGTAAGTTGGTCAAAAGACCTGCAAACGACATACATAGATCATCACAATCAAGTTTGCAACTTTAAGTCAGAAACCACATGTCTTAAGAACTTGTCGGTGTGTGTCTACACAGACACACATATATCTCTCTCTTCACATTTGAAGCATGTTACTCTATCTTTCTAATGCAACCTAAACTTCTATTTCTAACTAAGTTCAACGAAAATGAAGCCTTAGTTTCATATGCAACAGACAAGGCCCCTGCTGGCAAGCTCAATTTTTTTGTTAAAGTATTGACTGTAGAAACTAGTCTAGCAACAAACCCATACTTCCTTCATTGAATTTCACAATGAGAGAGAGTACCTAAAAGAAATCCCTAAATAATCAAAATATATATAAAAAATATTTTTTTCAAAAAGAGAAAAACACAATAAAACTGTAATTTTTTCATTTTTGACCTATTTTCCAAATCTCTCTCTCTATACATTTATATATATATATATATATACATATATATATATATATTATTTATTTATATATGTGCCGTCCTTTATTTGCACTGTTTTCCAGGTTTTATGAAAGAAAAAAACAAGCACCCATGTTTGTGACAGTGACTTTTACTTGTACCAACGAAGGTGAAGATACAGTATGAAAGGGCAACTATTTCCACGTGTCACTGATCTTAACTACAACTTTCTTAGTTGAACAGAAAAAAATGACTGATTGACTGGTCCCTCGAGAAACACAAATGATGATAACAGAGAACTTGCAGAAATTCTTTCAAGAACCAAGTCCCACAGAAAGCAAATATTATTTCTTCGACCTCTTCAAGCATGTTCATCATAGTTGAAACTTGAAAATCATATGAAGAACTACTACCATATCAAAAAATGACCAAGTGATTGTCAAATTATGTGGAATATTGAAGGCAATATTAAAGAGAAGCAAGCAATCAAAAAGCACTAACGTCTGCCTCCCAATATGCATTTCAGAAGTGTCAACAAAAGGAAGAAATAACCTCACCCAGTTCTAGAAGATGAGGATCCTTGATCATCACGTGTCGGACTTCTTGTAACAAGATGCATTGAGACAGGTTCATATTGATGGTTCCCAGAGTTCTCCCCATTGTCTCTTGCTGCCACAGCACTGAGAGAAGGTGTTGATGTTTGTGGTTGAGAGTACATTTGTTGAGGTACCATATCAAGACCACTGCTCTGAAACATCACAATCTATTATAATAATAAAAAAAAAAGACATGGACATATTTTAATTGAATGGGACATATTTTAATTGAATGGTTTATACCAACCTGATGTGATGAGATCTGCAGAGGAAATGTGTTGCCAGATTGATCAGTTCGGCAGGGCACCAGCTCATATTGGGATCCTTTGAGATTCATCTGTATCATGCACAGTAGAAAAATTGGATTTTGAAGATCATAAACCGTTGTGGAAAGGATCTTAAAATTGGAACTAATGAGGATGCCTATAACAAAGCAAGATACTAGTGAAGTGAGTGCAAAACCAACTGCTAGCAATACCCACCTACTATACTTTTCATCTAGTATAAGGGTTCACTTGTTCAATGCAATTACAGCCCTCATGATTCGTAAAAGCAGAGAAAGAAAAGAAGCAAATAGATACTTGATATGGAATGTAGAGAGATAAAGAATAAGCCTGTAATCAAATACAATTACTTTTAATGACAAAATACCTCACTGAAATTAATTTGCTGACGCAAATTTTCAATCAGAATCTGCAAAACCAGGTAAAAGTACTTTCAGCTTTGGAAGAGAACATAGTAACAACTGACCACCGAAAGGTAAAGCTAATGGAAAGTGAGGAATGGTAAATATTTCCATAGTTTTAACTTTTAACAGTTATATGACCAAAATCTTGACTTTATTAAAATTTCATAAGTTGTTAAAGTAAGAAAAGTCAAAAGTTTGTGTTCTTGATATAATGAAATTGCACAATCATTCAACAATTAATTTACTGAAGAACCTACATCTTTCTTTCTCAATTTTCAGTATATGCTCCTAATGAACGATTCATGTAAGTTTTGATAAAGAAGTATATTGTAAAAAATGATTCACTAGGTTTTGGAATTTGAGCAACAATCAGGACAAAAGTCCTGCTTGAAAAGTCAGGATCCACCTGAGAAAACTGTAGTGAGAAATGTGCCTCGTACAAATAAATACATGAAAGGACAGGCTAGAAACACAATACCATAGAAAGTGTAAAACAATTGTTCCTAGCGCATCAGCAATATAAATTCTTTAACTTCATCAGCTTCATCCACTTTCATTGTTCACATTCCAACAGCAGCCAATTGAAGAAGATAAATGTTTTTGAATAACAAACACGAATAACATTACCTTAAACCAAATTCAGTGGCAAACTGAGACAGAAGGCTGAATAAAATCATTTTTCGTTGTATTAATAACACAAGGAGACCATTACGATGCTGAAGCATGGAAAGAGAAACCCACTGTTGCAGAAGTAATAAAGGAACCTTCTAGGGATGAAAATTTCCCAGAAGAACGGACGACAATGCCGTAGATTTATCATTGACTAAAATGCCTAATAGGACCATTATCATTAAAATATTATATATGAATTTGCACCAGTGCATAAAACTATTATGCTACTAAAATTTACATGCACATCTATTCTATGGTTCAATTAATCATTTAAGCCACAAATAAAAGTTAAAACATAAGCTAGAAAACGTCTGAATTCTGGAGACCACTCAAATAAGGAAAATAAAACAAATTCATGAAAACAAAAAAATTTAAAAGATTTCAAGGTGTACAAACAACTTCTTTTCTTAGTAGTGTAGTCAACAATATCTCTCTAAGTAATCCTCGGCGAGGATCTTTCTCAATGGTTCTCTAACGTGGTTTTTAAAATATCAAAGAACCAACCTTGAGGTTACCAACAATGGACTGGGCATCCATGGCCTGTGGCTTCATATCAAATTCAGCAAGAAGATGAAACAAGGAAGAAACAAAAATGGAGCACTCCTGTCGTGCAACCTGAAGACAACAGCAAACTATAAAAGCTATAATCAAGGCAATCAGAATAGGCAACATGATTAATCCCATGTAAGGTGACTGAATTATAAGAAATAAATGAATAAACACTTGTGCTACCAAATGCTAAGTGGACACTTCTTTCTGAAAAGAATGTCCAATTCAGTGACTATCAAATAGAAATTCATTTTGTGGCAAACACATCTAGAACCAACAAGCCTCTCCTAGAAGCACCAAGCAAACTCAATAGTCGACTAGAGTAAACCAAATAACTTTTAGATGAACTTTCAAATGGAATATATCTATATATGTTACTGTAGGCCTACATCTATCTTTAGAAACATTAATAATGGAGGCTACTTCTCCTTTGACGTGTAAAACACTTCCTGCAACATTAGAACCTTCAACTCACAGATGCATGTAATCTTCAGCCACAAATATCTGGATGGTATTACTGAATCAGATATATTTATAAATATGATCAGAGCTCATTTAGTCGTACGCACATGATCAATCAGTAGAAATGCATTTTCTTAACAAGGTTATATCCTACATCTCTAGGGTCACCAGATCAACTCTACTTACACGGGTTTATCATCAAAGCTCTTTTATTTGTATGAATCTGATCAAACATTAGCCAATATTTGCTTGAAATGGTCACATTTCATGCAATCATGCATATACATGTATTTGCATTCAACTGGTTTAAATTTAGAATTCATCAGTTAATGCACCATAAGAGGATGCAAGCAAAACTTCCCAGGAACTGCTCCTTGGAAGTGCCAAGTACATGCTTACAGAGCATCATGGAAGCGTTGCCTTGAACTTTATTTGTTTTTGGCTCTTCAATGGCACAAAACAAGGCACTTCAGTTCTGAAGAATTGCCCTAACCAATTTGTATTGTCAAGAGAAAACATATTTTCTAATACAGCCAAATCACTGCAGAAGAAACTCGCTGTTTTTCATTTTGGTTATTGAATGGCACAAAACAAGTCCTTGAGTTCTGAAGCATTATACTAACTAATTTTTATTGTCAAGAGAAAACATATTTTCTAATATAGCCAAAATCACTGCAGAAGAAGCTTGTTGTTTTCCTACATAACCTCACAAAAGAAGTGTGTTTTTACAGATCGTGTTTTCTGTTGAAGCATGTAAAGATGGGTCTTGGGACCGGGTCTGGGTCCAGACCCGATCCAGCTTGTAGCCCTTGTTGGGCCTTACTTAAAGATTTGTAACCCTAATTTCTGGTGTGAATGAAGTTTTAAGAGAGAGAGAGTCTGGCGACTAGTGGGCACCAGACCTCCTCACCCGTGGTTTCTCCCTCTCGTTGAGGGTTTTCCACGTTACATTCGTGTTCTTCTCGCTTTTATTGTTTCTACATGGTATCAGAGCCGTGACTAGTTTGCGGAAATTTTTATCGGCCGTGAAGTTCTGGCCCTGACCTTTCCATCGCTCGCTACTCTTATTCCACCGCCGCCGCTGCCACCGCCGCTTCCATTGTTGCTGCCGATTCTGACTGCTCTTGCTGCTGATTTCTGGCTGCAGCCCAGCATCGTTGCCCAGCTCACGCCCGTCGTGCTCCATCGCCAGTGCAGCCCAGCTCCGCCTTCTCTGCAGTCCCCCTAAGTCCCCGCCGCTCAGCATCTGTCAGCGCCTAGCGTCGTCCATCGCTCAGCGCTCACCGTCGCCCGCCATTTTGTGCTCTGTTGTTGTTGCCTGAGGCCTCCCTTGCTGTTTGTCGTCATCTGGTGTGTGCCGGTTGTCGTTGTTCTCGTCCTGCCCGTGATGTCCGTGGAGATCTGTCGCACTGATCTGTCAGCTCCCTGCGTCACCACCCAGCATCATCCAGTCTACTGTTTCCGGTTGTCGTTTGTTGTTCCTTCTTTGTGTCTGTTTCTTGGTTATGCCTTTTTTGCTTTGGTGAACCCGACGTGGTAGCGGATTCTCATATGGGGGAGTGGATTATTGACAGTGGTGCTACCCACCACATGACTAGCGATCCTAAGGTCTTTCATGGGTATAAGCTTTCGTCAGGAAAGTAACCGGTGTCTCTTGCCGATGGATCCTCTATTTCTGTGGCTGGAAAAGAGAGTCTCTCACTTTTGAACAAGTTCTTAGTCCACAATGCTCTACATGTTCCTCATCTTCCATTGAACCTCTTGTCCGTTAGCAAGATTACAAAAGAGTTGAATTGTGAACTTATTTTTTTTGTTGATCGTTGTATTCTGCAAGACTTGGTGACAGGAAATAGGATTGGGATTGGTTTGTTTTCTGAAGAGCTATATCGTTTACCTATGTGTGCTGCTACTGCCCTCATGATAGCCGCCAGTAAAACAACGAAGAGTAGAGAGGACTCCCTTCAATCAATTCTGCGTTGGCATGAGCGCCTTGGACACCTTCCTTTTGAAATTCTAAGACAGTTATTTCTTGATCTGTGTTCCAGGTTAGATATGACTATGGTGTCTTGTGATGTTTGTCACCTGGCCAAACATGTTAGGGCTTCATACTCTGTGTCTATCCATCGTTCTAACGAGGTGTTTGCCATGATTCACTCTGATGTGTGGGGGCCTTTGGGAATTCCTTCTTGTCATGGTTTTCAGTATTTTATCACCTTTATAGATGATTGTTCTCGTAACACCATTGTTTATTTGCTGAAAGACCGTAGTGAAGTTCCTACTGTCATAGAGACTTTCATTGCTTATGTGGAAACTCAATATGGAGCATCTGTTAAGACCTTTGGGTCTGACAATGCTCGTGAGTATACGTGTCAGTCTGTTGATAGCTTCTTTCGAAAAAGGGAAATTGTTCATGAGACTTCTTGTAGTTATACTCCTCCTCAAAACGGAGTTGCTGAACGAAAGAATCGCCAATTATTGAATATGACTCGAACACTTCTTTTTCAATGTCATGTTCCAAAAAAATATTGGGGGGATGCTGTGTTGACCAGTGCGTATCTAATTAACCGTATGCCTAGTCGTGTGTTGAATGGGCAGACGCCTCAGTCTATGTTACCGAGGAGTCATGAACCTTTCTCTCTTCCACCTAGAGTTTTTGGATGTGTTTGTTTTATTCACAATCACAGTCCTAATATTAAAAAGTTTGATCCTAGGTCGGTTAAGGACGTTTTTCTAGGTTATTCCCCCACTCAAAAAGAATATAAGTGTCGAGACCCTTCCACAGGTCGTGCCTATGTTACCAAAGATGTCACCTTCCTGAAACATGCTTCATATTTTGGTGAGAATTCTCTTTAGGGGGAGAGGTCTACAATGAGAGAATAGTATTCTCCCAATCAAGAGATTCAGTTTACAGATTTTTTGGAATACAAGAAGGAAGAGATTGAGGTTACTAACCCTCTAGAGCACAATGAGGATGATGGATGTTCAACTGTGGATAAGGAGGGACATGACCATTTGTTTGGGCAGGTTTACTCTAGGCGAAAGTCGCCTGCGGCAAGACCCACTAATGAAGTTGACGAAACAATGCCCTCTGGTGACAAAAATCCTACTCCAAATCCTAATGCTACTCCTTCCCTGGATGACCCAAGTCGTGCCCAAGAGATGTCAGTTGAAGGTACTCAGGCAGAGGCTAAAAGTGAAGATTTACCCATTGCTCTTAGAAATGGTGTCAGGTCACACCCTATTGGTAATTTCATATCTTATTCTAGACTGAGCAAGGATTACAAGTGTTTTGTATCTTCTCTTTCTTTGGTTGTGATTCCCAGGACTGTTGCTGAAGCTCAAGGTGATTCCAAGTGGGCTGATGCGATGCAAGAAGAAATGAAAGCCCTGAGAAGAAACCATGACATGGGAAGTTGTAAAGATCCCTGAGGCAGCTCACTTGGTTGGATCCAAGTGGGTCTACACCATCAAATACAAACCAGATGGAAGTGTTGAAAGATACAAAGTTCGTCTTGTGGCCAAGGGGTTTAGTCAGAAATATGGGATTGATTTCTTGAAGACCTTTACTTCAGTTGCGAAAATGAAGACAGTTAGAGTCAATGTTATCCGTATCGTATAGGTCGAAGAAACCTATACGATACGTGTTCAATACACGATACGCGTGCGTATCGGCCGTATCGTACGATACGGGAGAAAACATAAAATTCTTTATTTTTTAAAAGTTTAAACACTCATTCTTCTCTCTCTTCTTGTATTTAAAGACTCCAATAGACATAGGAGGGAGAAATTTTGCGTATTTTCATAGAAATTAACCGATGATTCATCGATTTGGGAGATAGCATCGTTGAATCATGAAATATGATAACTGTATGTTTGAACTTATAAAATTCTGATGTAATCTAAGTCCTAAAACTCCAAGACTTAAGACTCTAAGTCCTCAAATTTTATAAAATTTTCAAGTTTAAAATTGTGATAGATGCTTATTATGTTAATTTGAATATTTGATTTCTTATTTTTGAATGTGTTGTTGATAGTATACACATGAATGTTCCTTATGTATGATGATCTTTTTCATATTTGAATACATTTTTTATTTTTCTTGATTTCTGATTTTTTGTTCATTGTTTTCAGATTTTTGAGAATTTTTGTCTATTTTTTCTGATTTTTAAATATTTTTTAAAATTAAAAAAATAATATTACGATACGTTACGCTACGTTTACGATACGTTACGATACGACGTATAGGTCGGCCCGACCAATACGCGATACGCTACGTCTTTTATAACATTGGTTAGAGTTGTTATTTCCCTAGCTGTGATGAAGGAGTGGAGGATGTACCAACTGGATGTTAAGAATGCATTTCAATTGCGATCTCAAAAAGGAGGTGTATATGCGTATGCCCCTCAGGATATGAAGAACCAAAAAAATGTTGTAAACTAAAAAAGGCTTTATATGGCCTCAAGCAATCGCCCAGAGAATGGTTCGAACGACTCAGACGAGTAATGCAACATTATGGCTACAATCAAGGGTATGGAGACCACACTCTGTTTGTGAAGAGGAAAGAAGGGAAAGTCACTTTGTTACTTGTTTATGTGGATGACATGATTGTTACAAGTGATGATGAGGATGAAATCACAAAGCTAAAAGTGTTACTGGCTGTCGAATTTGATCTCAAGGATCTTGGTAAACTGAGGTACTTTCTTGGTATTGAGATTGCTAGGTCCAGTACCGGCCTTGTGTTAAATCAACGGAAATACACACTAGATCTATTGGAGGAAACCGGTAAGCTGGGGTGTAGACCAGCTTTTACTCCTCTTGATGTTGGGCACAAGTTGATCCTTAGAGATGGGGAGTTGCTCTGTGAAGAAGCCAAAGGAAAATATCAACGTCTTGTTAGAAAGTTGATTTATCTTACCCTCACTCGACCAGATATCACTTTTGCTGTGAATGTACTGAGTCAATTCATGCATGCCCCGACTGATGCACACTTGAAGGTTGTGGACAGAATATTGTGTTATTTGAAGAGGAATCCTGGTAAGGGGCTCTTATATGTGAAAGAGATCGAAGGGTATTGCGATGCTGACTGGACAGGTTGTGCTGATACTAGAAGGTCTACCTTAGAGTACTGTGTCTACTTGAAAGGAAACCTTGTTATCTGAAGAAGCAAGAGGCAAGATGTGTGTGTATAAAGCTATTGCTATGTGGCTGAAAATATTGCTAGCTCTAGCTGATATCGGGATAGAGATTGGAGGACCTATGAAGATGTATTGTGACAACAAGTCTGCAATCAACCTAGCCAATAACCCTGTACTACATGACAGAACAAAGCATGTTGAGATTGATCGCCACTTTATCCGTGAGATGATTGATGTTAAAGAGTTAATCTTACCTTACATGAAGTTTGAAGACCAAACTGCTGATGTTATGACTAAAGCTCTATCTTCAACTTCTTTTGAGAGAAATGTATCCAAGTTGAGCATGTTTGATATGTATGCCTAACTTGAGGGGGAGTGTTGAAGCATGTAAAGATGGGTCCCTTGTTGGGCCTTACTTAAAGACTTGTAACCTTAATTTATAGTGTGAATGAAGTTTTAAGAGAGAGAGAGTCTGGCGGCTAGTGGGCACCAGACCTCCTCACCCGTGGTTTTTCTCCCTGTCATTGAGGATTTTCTACGTTACATCTGTGTTCTTCTCGCTTTTACTATTTCTACATTTTCAAAGAAAGCCACCATAGAAGACATTTGCTTCCCCTGCCCTATGTCACACAGGAGTGGGGTGCAGGTGATGGTGCAGATGTGGATATATATATATATATATATAGAATGGTCTACAAACAATAAGCTAGTTACAAAATTGTCCACTAGTAACAACTAGCAATTAATGATTAACAAACAAAGATTTTATTAATGACTCAATGGAAGAAAGCATGGCTTTAAGACACATTGTATCGTAAAATGTCATAACGTATCATAACTGTATCATATTAAAAAAAAAAATTAATCAGAAAAAATAAAAAAAATCAAAAAATCATAAAAAATCAACGTACCGTAACGTATCGTAACTGTATCATACGATACGGTGTCTGTATCGTATGATACGTGCGATACAGACAGAATACACCACCTGTTTACGATACATGTGGTGTATCATATCGCATTTTTGAAACGCGACAATACGTATCGTATGAAGGTTGGCACACCCGAGTCATGTTGTGTGCACCTCGGGTGCAGCCAGTGTTGTATGTATTGTATGATACGGGGCTGGCTGCACCCGAGGAGCACACAACACGACTCAGGTGTGCCAACCTTTTTGAAGAGTTCGTGTTACTTAGTGATAGCTTCAACTACCTCAAATACATGTATAATGAGGGTTAACCAGGCAATAAGGAGAGAGACAACCTAGCTTCTCACTCAGGATTACAACAACCCTAATTTCTTCTCATTAAAAACCATCATCTCACTAATAACAACAGCCTTATAAAGTGTAGCTGACTAAAGTGGGTCGGTGTAGCATTAGACCCAATTGAACTTGCAACATCATAATTCAGAACTGCTGACGTGTTATGTATGAATGGGTCCAGGTCTGGATCCGATCCGAACCATTCTAAAGGGGCAGTCCATGTTGGATCCTATTTAAGTAACCTGTGTAACCCTAATTTGAAGTTGAATGAGAATTAAGAGAGGGGCCCGGCAGCAGGTGAGTGCCGGAATCATCTCCTAATATCGTGGTCTTTTCCTCGTGTTGAGGGTTTTCCACGTTACCTTTTTGTGTTCCCTATACTTTTTCTGTTCAACAATAACAATATCCTTTTCTGATATTTACACTTAACCTACTAATTTTTCACCCAAATTCCTACCATTACCCCTCCCTTTAAACCAACACCCTGTTCTCAAGGTATGCACAAAGAAAACATGGCTGTATAAAGAATTATCCCCATAGTGGGGTTGTCAGGAATTCAGCTGAGCTCCAAGTTAGCTCCACCAGCTGCAATGTCTCCACTTGTGCCTGGGTTACTGTCCTTCACTTCAGTGGACTGCACTCCTTCCCAGGGGTGGTTGATGGCATGGTGGCTGGCCTGTATGCTTCCCATACCTACTGCCCCCTTGAAATTCATGGTCATGGTAACAAAATCCCATTCGACGTTGCCCAATTTCTGCAGCCATTGCATGTTCAATATAACATCAGCCCCTTTCATTGCCAAAGGGCATAATTCCACCTCGAACTTTTGTACTTGGATATCCACAATTTCCTTCGGGCACCCCCTTTACATTGTAATGAGCTCCCATCAGTGACCATTAACTAGAATCTAGGCTGCAGCAAAATGGTGCAGCCACATTGCGTGGCAATCAGGTCTCCCACAAAATTATGTATAAAGCCAGCGTCCATCAATATTTTCACTGGGTGCCCTTTACTTTCCCTTCCGTCCTCATTAGTTAAGAAAAATTATCTCCTACTAAAGCAAGTAATGAGACTTCGAGTAGTGCATCCTCAGAAGTATAGATTTCTTCCAGACCAGCAGTCTTATTATCTTCAACCTCAGTAAGAATCTTATCTCCTTCCTCTACTAAATAAGACCAACAAAACACGACAATAAGAGTGCCAGGGATTGCCATGAAGCTCCTTCATCCCTTAGAAATGAACTAGCGTTCTTAGAACCTAAAGGTGTGGCCACTGAATCGAGGGAAAAGTAAATGAGAGAAAACTTCATATATTACTTTTGGTATAAAAGGCTGAGTTTAAACCTAAATCACATGGGCATGGGTACAATTCGGGTACAGAGATAACAGTACGAACACGTCAATTTTTGAAAATGTGGGTATGGGAGTACAATATATATAATTATATATGCAAAATAACACCAAAAAAATCAAAAAGAAAGCAACATTTAAATAAACAAGTGATATACATAAAAACATTGCATGATAATGAACAATCAGTCTAAAAACGGAATGAAAACTGAGTTGAAAAAAATTAAATCAGGTGAAATTGAACAGTTGGGGTCAACTTCAATTTAAAGAGTAACCAAATGTGTCCAACTACCCATTTTGGGTGCAGGTACGGCGACACAGGTACAGTGGACCTAAGTACTCATGTGACTTGGTTTAAACTTTAAACATGAGCTTCAATCATTCCAATGTGTTCAACCAACGAGGCCCTTGCTTGAGTGTGCCAAGGAAAAAAAACTCACTTGGCATGGTAAAGACAAGTGAAGTTCTTTCCACGTCAAGGGCCTGCAACTATGCAAAGATGAAGACCAAAAAGGAGAAAGAAGAAACACCATCCATGATCCATCATTTTTTTATGAACAAGGAGATAAAAAACTAAATTGTCTGAAGTTCAAGAGAAAAGTGCCTTTCGTGGAGAATGATGACAAGAAAGAAGAAACAAGCAAAAAGAAAGATGATGCCTCTTTAACCAATTAGCAGAAGCTCGCCAATGATTAGGAAATCCTCATTTACTCCTGAAACAGCCATATCTTCAAGAGCTATATCAATAGCTTTTCTTCTTGTTATGTCATCTTCCATACCTGACTCTGGAGTTTCTTCTATACGACTCCCAATGAAAATATATTTACCCCAATGTAAGAAAAAACCATTATTAACTAAGGTCTGTTACTGATGGAACTTCTTTAATAATCAAAAGTACAAGTCACAAGAAAAACAATAATTTTGCTATTCCCAACATTGAAGATATTCCAAAAGACTAAATTTAAAATCTCTTATCAGTTCCTCAAATTTCAGATTGTGGGTGTAATCACCAGCCAAGGGAACTTATTGCAGAAGGCCATAAAAAGGAGACATTTACTATATAAACTATTTAGAAATTCTGACACAAGTTTCTTGTAATCTTGTCAAAGTTATCGATAAAAGACATTGGGTTAAAAGATTAGGTATTCCTAATATTTATAAACTTCCAACGAACTCTTTTTTAGGCAACTTAGTAAAGAAAAGGTTTTTGTGTAAAGATTGTATCATTGCAAGAAAAAGGAAAGAGCAAGATCTTCGGTTTTGCATGCAACTTTTGATTTAGTACATTTAGATGCACTGGAACCATCTCTGGTCATACCAAAGGGAGGATTTACATATTATGTGATATTCATTGATAACCACTCTAGGTATACCGGGGCCATATTTTCTTAGCCTCAAATATGAAAATATTACATGTTTAAGAAATTGCATGAGCTAGTTTGCAATCAAATTAAATCAAATATAAAGTATTTCAAAAGTATTTTTAAGACAATAAAATTATCCATCAAAATCCTGTCCTAGAAGTTCACAACAAAATGGAGTTACCAAACGTCAAAGGGGCCTCCAACGGCCAGCTCATTCAGCCCAACTGTTTTCTTCTTCTCAACTCTCTCTCATGTATAAATTGCTCCTCCATGTACAGTTTCTTATGTATGTTCCCATGCATGAAGGTGCTAATAAAAACACCTGTTTTTCATTCTTGAGTGCTTGGAGTGATTTGTTGATCCAGCCCGCTACAACTAGTTTATTCTTATTCTAGTCTGTTCCGTCAAGATTACTCTTGTGGCCCATGTGATTCAATGTTGAGATTGGGGATCATTTCATTTGAATGAAAAGATATGAAACAATACTTTCATAATTATATTACAGAAGGGCATTTATGACCAGAATGCTTGTCACCTGAACAAAATGGTGAATCTGAACCTTGAAATAGCACGGAGTTTACACAAATTATTACAGTGAGTTCATCAACTTTGTTGCTCCAGCATTGGTAAAATTTCTCAATGTCAAAATTGACTAGTAGTTCTAAACTGATTGCTATTTACTTGTACACTTCATGGCACTTCCCTGTTTCTACTTGGACATAACAAATTTTAAAATAACACAGTTATTGGTGCTTTCAACCACAATATCATGACATTAAAAGTGGAAGACTAGATTGGTAATTTGGTATTACACTCATTATCTTAAGGTTGATCATGCATTTTGTTTCTAATTTCCTTGTCATTTGGATAATGCAATAGCTAGAACCTCTCACATCTGTACTCTGCAAAACCAAAATTCTCAAGTTCTCCATTTTCGATAAGATGACTTGAGAGCTCTATCATAAGCTTTAGCAGATGACCAGATACTGTAATTTCCCTATAAGGAAAATATATTCTCCAGCAGACATTTTCTCAGTACTCGAAGAGCTGCTTTTGCACAAACTGCAGTTCCATGGTTTCATACACGTGGAAGTATTGTTTAAAATAGCATTTCCCTTCAGACAAATATTAAAAAAAAAAAAAATCAAGCTAAAACGAAACATAAACTCCATTTCAGTTTTGATCTGTTATCAGATCCAATACTTCATTTATATTAAACTTGTACAATAAAACATGAAGATGTACATCATGTATCTTATTCAGCAAATGATAGCATGACGGAACTCTTATAAGTTCATGTATATATCTAGGACTTAAATCATAGCAGATATCCTGCATGCATGAACAAAAAAATTGAAAGTAAAATAAAACGGAACGTTCAAATGAGGTTTTGTATACCATAACCAGGGAACAAGGAAAAGAATTACTTGCAATGCAAGGGATAGCCTTATGTTCTCATCAAGTATGTCCAGCCGGTAAGAGGTAGCTTTGGAAACAGCATCCACTAAATCCTGTTGTTGCTGGTCAAGTGCCTGGACATACATTTCAAATTTGGAAAACATCTCAAACCATGTAGGAAACAGACAACCACCTCTAAGATAACTGAACCAATAATATGGTTAGAATATCTTGGTATTCACAAACTTTCAGTGAATTTCAAATTTAATCGAAGAAATAATATAGTCTAACCACTGGATTTAAAAAAATTTTCAAGGAACTAAGGTGATGAGATAATTGAATTATGCCCTCAAAAGCCGAAACTTAAGTGACAAAAGCTGTTTCCTAAAGTATCCTTTTACTCCTTTGCTGCCCCACAAGAACTATGCTGTAAAACCCTTATCATTTTTTCCCACTTAATTATGTCGCATATTTCTGCAGATAAAATCTCCCTTCAAAGAAAGAAACTCTGAAGAAATCTGCTTCATGAGATCTATTGGCAGATGTAGAACTAACTTACAGTGCGCATATAAGAAATTTTTTTCTCCAGTATACATTTCTCATTGCGGATTTGTGCCTCCTGTGGACAAACAAAGTTGTTAGAGCAACCTTTCTTGAAAATTCAGAAAAGTAAACGGCAAAAAAAAAACAATTTTTTTTTGTCAAGCTGATGCCTTGATCATCATGCATTTTTTTACCTTCATAGCATAATCAGCAATATAATTTTTCAACTGCATTATCTCCTCATCACGTTCTCTAATTTTGGGAACCAAATCCTTTTAAAATACATCATCATATATTAGGAACTGATAGCTGGCATTTGGCATATATATGTCATGAAAGCACTTGCTTAAAGAGCATTACCAAATTGCCTGCATCAGATACTTGCATCATTCCATGTGTAAGCACATTAGAACTAAGATTATACTCCTCTTCATTCTGGTTTCTGTTCGCATGGCAAAATTGTTTAAGATGTAAATACACAAGAAGAGAGGAAGCAATCCCAATGAGATTCAAAAAATAACCAGAACTATGAAGAAGAACCTTGAGGGCGATGACGGCACTTGAGAGAAACCAGAATTTTCTGCAGCAATTAATTCATCAGCAAATCTAGTCAATGTTCCATTTGAATTGCAAGCCTGATCATAGCTTTGGGCAGAATATACATGTAAAGAACAATCATCAATGTTTCGATGAATATCTTGACAAACAACCAATGTGCCCGGTGAACTCTTTTGAGGACTATCTCCAGAAAAAATATTTTTTTCTATTTCCTGTATGATTGTGGAACCAGAATTCTGCAATGCATAGCTTCCCTGTGAATGGCCATGTGCATCTCTTGAGCCAACAGCAGGATGGTCCAACGTTGTTTCAGTTCCCTGCAGGAAAAACAAGAAAAAGAGCATCCTCCTCATTTAATTGTCTTGCTACCACTTACACACAAAGCATCAAGCAAACATCCTGAAATTTCATATCTAAGACTATACTGCTGCTGAAAGCCATGGAGACGGTTAACTGAATGACCAGCTCTCCAGTCTTCAGTTACAGAACACTGACACGTATAATGTGGGAGGAAATAAGAACATAATAATCAAAGTAATGCGCTGTTTACTAGCTGCTCTGCAGACTGTACGGCTCAAGTTCCAGAAAAAGCATTCCTACAACTTAGGTGGAAATTGAAGCCAAACTGATCCCCATAAAAGAACTATAACAGAAGCCATGCAAAGTGATGAGGGAAGCAAGAAGCAACTTAAACAAGTAGTTCAAATAGGTGATTTAACAAAACATAAACGAGAATTCTATAAAGAGAAAATATAGTACCCAAAGCATAAAAGTGCATAATTTTCATCAGAAACATTCAACTTTGTATCCAGAGAAGCATATTTATATTCTTTGGAAGCAGATTTTTTATATGATTTTAGATGCAGAAACAAATGCAAAGTTTCACAATCCAGAACACAATTTCATGAGCTTTTGAAAACTTCCAGTAAGTATCTGCATCCCTATAATAAATTGTAATATGTCAAAGAAGAAGGAAAAAACCTGGCCACCCTTGCTGGTAGGGATGCACAACGAGTCGAGCCAACTTGGTCTCGACTCAAACACACCCGTATAAGCTCGACTTGTTTATTAAAGGAGTGAACTTTGAGTTTGAGATAAAACTCAAAATATAAATGAGTTGAGTTCGAGTTACACAAACTCCCTCCCCTTCTCTCTCTCCCTCCCTCTCTCTCCCCCCAAACCCCCACCCCTCTTCTCTTTGAGGGTTTCTGAAACTCTCAGTCGAGAGCTTCAGTGGGTTTAGAAACCCTCAACCGAGGGTTTACGTTCCTCAGCCGAGGTTTCTGAAATCCAAAATCGAGAGCTTTGGAGGGTTCAGAAACCCTCAACCGAGGGTGTCTGAAACCCTCACTCGAGAGCTTCTGAGTGTTCAGAAACCCTCAACCGAGGGTCTATGTTCCTCAACCAAGGGTTTCCAAAACCCTCGATCAATGGCTTCTGAGTGTTTAAAAAAAAAAAACCTCAACCAAGGGTTTAGGTTTCTCAAACGAGGATACATATTTGCACAAACTGTCAGCCAAATATTCTGGTTCTTTCCAAGTCATAGAAAGATTTGGCAAGGTGGCAAGTAGGCTCCAGCTTCCCGTAAATTAGAATATTCACCCCACCTTCCATGTTTCGAGGTTGAAGCCTAACTTGCAAGGAATGGAGAGGTAAGTTTCTATCTATGCCCTGCCTCTAAAAACTTCAGCTACGCTAGCTCCATTTCACGTGCTGCGAAGAAGGACAAGTTGCCATGCAGGAACACTTTCTACTTGGCTGATTGAGTCGCAGGAACTGAAGCTCCCGCACCTATATGGGAAGATCCTAGACAACTGCAACAATGTTTTCCAGATTTCACACCTTGATGACAAGGTGTTGTTTAGAGGGGGAGGTAATTGATAATTATCATGGTGGCACAATGCTAAAATGCAAACAAGAAAAGAACAAGGCAGGTTTAACACATGGCGGATCCAGGTCCTTGGATAGGTTGATCCAAACTGAATCACCACTAAAATATTTAGGGTCAGGTTGAACCTGATTTTATGAGTTTAATGAGAACTATGTTCCTTGCTGAGCAAGGATTAGCCCTCACATCGTGTGTTAGCTATTACTTCCCTTCTTCCTGTTTGCTTTCTATTTTTGCATGCAGGGAAGTAATTGCTAGCTGCAGGGAAAGGCGAAACCACGTTGTATTGTGTTTTATTCATTAGTGGTATTGTGTTTTATTTATCAGTGGTCTTACTGATCCATATAAAAATGTTGCGCCAGCCATAGCCCCAATCATTTGGTTGTGACTATTGGCATCTTTTTGCCTTCTCTCCTCTTCTGTTTTCTAAAAGTTCTTCAGGTGGTACAACAGATCCGACACTTCAAAATCTAATACATTGGTTGATCCTTTGAAATTCTTTACCATAAGACCATAAAGTCACAATCTACCAAAAAACAAACCGTAGCCTCTTATTCCCAGTATCCTTGTAGCCATAAAGACCCCTTAAATTTTTCATTTCAAACTGCAGGAGTGACCCTGTGACCAAAAGCCATAGTCGCTATTTTTGAAGTTTGAACCTGTGATTTGTAAACTTGTGATCAAAAGTAAACATGTACTAAATCATTAAACATAAAAGCAGATATTTTATTTTAAATAATATGCCTTAGCTTTTAATCAAAATACATAGAAGAAGAAGCCTCTTTTTCTGTTCCGAATATTCAAAAAAGGCATTTTGAAGGACACCCCTTAATTTTCACTTGTGTTACAAAGGATGTCTCACACCTAAAGAGAACAAATCTTCATATCTCACTTTCTATAGTTCTTAAATTGAAGTTTCTGCACAAGTCATGTAGATCCCTAAGTTCAATCATCCGGTTGTGACTATTGGCATGTCTTTGCCTTCTCTCTTCTTTTCTCTAAAAATTCTTCAGGTGGTACAATAGATCCAATATGTCAAAATCTAATGCATTGGTGGATCCTTGAGATTCTTTTTACCATAAGCCCATAAAGTCACAATCTACCAAAACACAAACTGTAGCCTCTTTCCCAGTATCCTTGTACCCATAAACTGATAAACACCCTTTAAACTTATCATTTTCAACTGCATTTGTGACCCTGTGACCAAAAGCCATAGTTGCTATTTTTGAAGTTTGATGATTTCTAAACTTGTGATCAGAAGTAAACATGTGCTGAATCATTAAACATAAAAGCAAACTATTTTATTTTGAACAACCTTTTTTCTGTTCCTAATGTTCAAAAAAGGCATTTTGAAGTACACCCCTTAATTTTCACTTATGTTACAAAGGATGTCTCACATCTAAAGAGAACAAAACTTCATCTCTCACTTTCCATAGTTCTCAAATTGAAGTTTCTGCACAAATCATGTACATCCCTAGGTCCACACTTACAGCACATATAGTGATAGCAAATAAACAGGTTCCAGTCTCAGTCGGTGTTGCAGACTTTTTCACTACACATAGCATGAGATTCCACACATAATCAGTAGCGGATGCTTTTCCTTGTAAATTGGAATTCACCACTTATGGTACCAGCAATTTCATTTTTCTTTGCATTAACTTCATGTTGTAAAAATGTTCTCACCTTCACAGTCTTTGTTCATCTCCATTCTCTCAGAGCATGCCACACTTGTTATATCCTCTCTTCCAGTTATTTGTGTGTTTTATGAGGCAGCATTGAGGAAATTTTGCAAAACAGAATTGCAATCGTAACTAGAACAGAAAAAGACTATGGAGGACATGTTGAGTTTACAGAATAATTACTGCCTAAGGGCATCCATTGCTGAATTTTCTTGGATGAGCTGGAGAAGCTCATGAACGAGGCAAAAGAGTGATTCTGGGCAAAACTGTGGTTCAAAAGCCTTTTGTCTATTAATAATTTTAATTGGAATAAATAATGCAGAACCATTTCATTTCCCTTGGAAGCAGAATATGAAATTAAGCTAGTAAATAAGATAAGATAAACACTTACATAGTTATCAATTTCATGCCTCGTAGCATGCAGTTCAGTCTTCAAGCTCTTGTTCTCAATTAGCTGCAAGAAAGAAGAAAGTAACGATTAATTAACAAAATTAACTGCCACCATAAGCTATAGATTTGTGGCAAAAATATGTTAGAAGGTGGAAGAGAAAATAACATAACAATTACGCGAGAGTAATACCATACTTTATTGAAATTAATTTTGTTAAGTTTTGGTTTCTGAACCCTAGCAGACACAACAGATGTTTCCATAAAAGAAGATACAGATAGAAGCATTCCTTTTTTGGACCAAGGGAAAGTAACAGCACCTATAATACAATATAATTAGAGATGCTGTAGAAGCAACTAGAGCTTCGAGTGACAAACTAGGAATAAGGTGGTAATAAATTGAGGAATTCTTGAGATCTATATCTCAGACATCACCATACATGCAAAAATTGACCGGATACTGTCTTTTGGACTACAAAGACAGCAATAAGATCCATAAATAACACTTAAATGCTGCAAGCAGCTATGACCAACCAATTACAGGAACGATAGAAGCAAACTGGCAAAGCCTAGGGAACTGAGGTTCCCAATCATATGAACTATCTACACAGTGTTGGGCTCATTATTTAGCTCCGAGGACAATCCACTTTCATCACATACCACTCTTTCTCACTTATCAGATTCAACGGCATATTAAAGAAACTTAGAAAAGTAATATGGAAAGGTAAAATATAAGCAATGACAAAATGTAACATAATGCACCTTTACAAATGCTGAGAGCTGTGTTATCAACTTAGGCGACTAATCGACTATTTCCTTAATGGGTAGCCAGCCAACTAGTTTATGGCTATGTGCCTAAATTGTCAAAAGCAGTAGGTGGTGATTGAGCCTAGAGCCTAGGCTGCCTAGGCAAAACTAGGCACATTAAGCAGTCCCAATAACAAAAGAAGAAATTGATAACATGCAGCATTAAATGAACAAAAGTGAAGCATTTCTAAATGAAAGAAAATATGATTATCAACTTAATAAAGCAAAACAATCAAAATGCATTATAATACAAACATATTAAACATTACATAACATGACAAACTATACTTCAAAGTTTAAAATGTTCATTCAGTTAGACTTTTAAAGGTTATATAGCATAAACAGAGCAACTTTGCAACCCAACATCCACATTTTTTCAATGTAATTGCCCTATAGAGCATGCAAAATTTTCTAATTTCCTAAATGCCACCTGTTAAATCTCCAACTCTAATTCCTAAAACCCAAAAATTAAAGTAAGAACTAAGATAACTAATCTAATTTAAAAAGGAAAATAGAAGTAATCATAGACTTCATATTAACATTACTTGTAGGGCTGCACATGGGGCTAGGTTTCAACTAGGTCTGACCTGTCCAAACCTAGTCTAGCAACCGACCAAGGCAACCTTGGGCTCAAGATGAGCTCAAACCATTGGCCACGCTTGCCCCAGCACCTGTGAACGGGTAATCATCCTGCTCTGCATGGTTGTCATGATCGGCAAGCAGTCTAACGCACAAAGTTCCTTTTTTGCCTTTTCAAGAAAAATGAAAATTTTGAGGTTAACAAGAGGCAATAAAATTTCCTTAAAGCCCATAATTTATTTACATTTTTCTGTTTTAACTTCACCTGGTCCTAATCAAGCTTATCCAAGCTTTTCAGGTGAAAATTTCTATCCAGCCATTAAATTGGGTCACATTGCAAATTGAGTTTTGGCTTGGTTTGAATTTTAACTAAACTGACCATGTGTAGACCTGTCCAATGCACAAATCAGGCTATGAACGGCCTTTGTTCCATTATGATTCCAACATAAACATGAAAAAAATTATATAAATAAATATATGTATATGCAAAGCAGTTATAAACCTTGAAAATATAAAAGTAAATTATAATTTTTCCAGTGTATATAAATTTGTACAAAGTTACAGACATCCATAAATAAATGTCTACGCAGGTATATACTTCTAATGCATAACCACATGCAAGGCCAAAAAAGAATGAAGAAAGAAAATCTTAATAAAACAGAAAACACATAAAAAAAAAAACTTAAGAAAGGGGAAAAACTTCAGGAGGCACAAAAGAAGGGGAAAACAGTCTTAAACTGTTATAAATATAAGAAGAAAAAAATGTAAACTGCTAAAAAGAATATGCAAGTATGCAACCCTATACCATGGCCTAGGCATTTTCATAAAGCAAGTTCCATAACAAGTAAGAACAAATCAACACTCTTTTGACAATATAATCATGTACTTGATGATGCAACAGATAGGGCTGCACAATGAGTTGAGTATCTTGAGATCAGCTCAAGATACACTAAATCTGCACGGCTCAAGGTCAACTTGTTATTAAACAAGTTGAGTTCAAGCCCTAAAAGTGAATTCTTTAGGTTTCACGCAGTTAAGCTCGCTTAAGCTTGTTAAAAGAGCATATGCAGAATTCATTTCCTATTGATATTGCAAAAAGGGCTGCGGTTCAATGGGTGTTTGTTTTACTATTTAGAAACAGGTTTTTGGTTAAAAGCTCTTTCTCTCTTTTTGTATATGTTAGACCAAAAAGACTTCCATACAGTAGCTCAGCTAACATGAAGCTGAGGGCTTGCTTGAGCTTAGTTGAACAAACTTGAGCTTTCCTAAGCTCAAGATCAACCAAACTTGAGCTAGAGCAGGCCTGGTCAAAGGTCAACCTGACTCAGTCCTGCTTGTTAACAGTGCTAGTTGTGAACATGAACTATGTATATATATATATATATATGTATATATATATATATATGCTAATTTTTTCCCAATCCTCTTCTGTGGCTATCTCTCTCCTCATCTTGCACTCATTAAATTGCTACAGACATCAGTTCTTCTATTCTATTCAGTATTTGCCTAGTATTCTCTACTTTCCTTTTTTTACTTTCTTGTATTCTTCCTTTACTTTCTAATTAATGTTTTGACTGGTAAACTGGTTGTTGGGGCCTCCAACAGCCAGCCCTCTTGGCCCTCATCCTTCACTATCTTGTGTAAATATCTGATATTGATGCACAAATTTGTAATGCATGTTCTCATGCTTTTTCAGCTATAATGTAACTTGTTATTTTATCTTGAGTGTTCTTGTGGGTTGTCCTTTGTGATGGTATTGCTCTGCCCCCTCAGTCCTTTGAGAATAAATGTTTTTGTGAACCTTGTGAAATGCAAGGCTCTGCTTGACTTCTATTGGATACATACACAAATATATGTATAAAGTTTTATGAACCTCACATCTCACAAGGTTCGAAAGGAACATGCATGAACACATGTTTGTACTTTTTGTATGTATTCTTTTGTACATCTTTTTATATGTTTGTGTGTACCCGATGGTATAACTAACATTTTTTATTCATTCTATCTTGGTCGATAGACTTGGACCATCTCAGACTCACTAATCCTTACAAGGCCCTCTTAGAATCTTGAATAACTTACACGTTATTTCCAACTTCCAATGCTGGCAATTTAAGCTAGGAAGAAAAATCATGATTTGCCACATGAAGATCTTAGTTACCACAGACTAACCTTACCATTCACCTAGCTTGCCCAGTCACATAAATAACATATGCTTTATTCAAAATGAAATGATAAGTCTGTTTTTTCCAATTTCAAATTGACTATATTAGCTAACTGACGCAGTTTGGTACTCTTGTGCTATTGATCAAATTGGAAAACCAAGGTGTATCATATGTCGAGGCCTGCTTTATGAGCCCATGAACCTTAAAGCGATCAATTCTCATGATTACCTTCAGCTAGTGCAGCCATTTTCCTTTTTCTTCGGTGTTATAGAGAAACTAGGATTTAATATTGATAGTTAATTATGTGAAACACTTTCTTTGCACAATAATTGAAAAGGACTGCAAAAAGCCAGAGTTTACATCACAATGCATATTGCTTTATTTTTTCATATGGTTGTTATTTGACACTCCTAATGCTACGGCGTGCTTTCTTTTTTATTAGAGCATGTAGTTTACTAGTCTCGTGTAATCTAGTTTGGTGTTCTTCCCATGTTCATTGGACAGCCAAACCAACAGATTATTGTGCAGCTGACACAAGGATATGCATGAGAAATGCATTTCTGGCATAATCAACTAGCATATACAGCCTAAAATCTGCCACATAATCTAGAAGAGAAAGGCAACTTCCAATCCAGAGATGCAGTTGCAGGCTCTAAATCATACATGTCAAATCTTAGCGTTTGGCCAAACAGTTTCTGTTGGCATTTAACCTTATGAATTTATCTTAAATGAAGGAAACCATAAATACTGTAAGAAATTGGAGCTAAAGAGAAAAAATATCATATTCCCCAGGAAAGGAGACCCTGGAATGGTATGGGAATAGTCGATATTATCTACAATTTACTTCAGAAGAATCTCGGCCTCATGTGTTCCTCCCTGACCTCCAAAGTATAAAGGTAACAGAGGCTCTCATACCCCTTCTCACACAGACAGCAGAAATGCGGTCTCAGCCCAAGTCCCCCATCTTCTCTGGTAACAACTCCAATGGATATTTTCTCTTCATGTCATCCCAATGTTGTTCTGTTATAATACCATAACGCCAAATAACCGAAATTGGTGGCTGCAAGCTGCACCAACCAACTGGATAGATGCACTTGCCAACCCCTTAGTCACCAATGGTATATTGGAACCAGGCTAACATTGCCACTACTACCAACTGCTGCCTTCGTTATCAATGATATAGAGACAAGGTTAGCACTAGCAATACACTGACATAGGCATGAGTGAAGCAGCAACAGTTGAGCTGAGCTTCATAACGAGCAGCAATGCCCGTCACAGCCATGGCTCAAATATGCGCCAATATATCAGGAGTCCCAAAGCAAAGACCACGAATTACACGATGCGCAGATAAACACGACAACAGATGAGACTATCAGAGCACAGATAAATAAGACGGAGTTAAAAAGATCTCTTGTATGAACTCGAATAATATAAAGGTACAGAAAACAACAATAAGCATATGGAGAAGAAGAAAAACCAGCTTCTGAATCGTCAATTCTGCTGCCTCGATCGCCTTAAGAACTTGAAAGTGATTCTCTCCAGAAGACGACTCGTCACCATCGCCAGAAACGACAAGCCCCTCCATTCTGTGGATCAGATTGCCGAACCCAGCCTCCATTGCCCGATGGTATTCCCCGGAGTTCCCCTCGTGTGCCACCATGTAAGATGAAACCCCGGCCACCGATTCAGAACATGCACGCCCTTGTCGGTACAACTCTCTCAACTCAACTAGAGAAGAAGCCGCAAACCAACCCACGAAAGGGAAAAAGAAAAATGAAGGAGAAACCCCGAAGGTTGAAAAGAAGCGGGAGAATTTAAGCCCGGCGAAGAAAAACGGAAACAAATCTAAACTCCGGAGGAAAAAAGCGAGAGAGGCGGCGGAGATTAGACAGGCTTAACGGAATTGAAGGAATGAAGGAGGGGAATCGATGAGAGAGAGAGATATATTAATTGAAGGATAATGATTGGATGGAGCGAAATAACTCCCCAGTTTGACGGCCTGGATAATACCTACCTTCTACAGAGAGTTGGCTCCACCTCTACCGGTTCTCCTGAGCCAGAGCAATCCCGACCCTCCCAACCTCTCCCTTCCCACAGCGCGCCTCTAGGGGAGGCATCTGGAGACGTCGAAGAGCGTCCCTTTTGACACTTTTACCTCCCAGCGGAAGCTCCGGAACGCTGTTCAAGATCGGAAGCGCATCAGATTTCCGAGTGGGAGAAAGCCATCCAATTTGCGGGCTCGCAACGGGGGCTTCCTTCTGCTACGTCCTGCCTTTCCGTCCAAGCTCGCCCTTCTCTTATCTGCCGCCCGATTAAGCCTGCTTTCGATAACGCCAGCTGACGTAGACGACGCCGGCCGTCGCCTGATTAGGGCCGTCGCTGCCGCCGCTGCTCCTCGCACTTCCGAGGACTTCCCTCTTTTCAGTGAGGTATCCCAACGAGAGACGATAAATGTCCAGCCTCTCGTCTGCTGCCTGCTGCTTCCGCTCAAATTTCCTACGTTCTTCGCTTTGTCAGACAAGACCTTTCCTCCTCTCTCTTCCTTTCACACAAAGAGAGAGAGAGAGAGAGTTCTGCTTTTGAAAGGGAGGACGGAAGGAAACATTTTCTCCGCTTTCCCATTTTACTTTTTTTTTTTTTTTTTCGCGCCGGTGTCCTGTGGGTCCCGCTAGATTAAAAAAATAAATAAAAACCAAATAAATGTTTTCACTGACGAAATAAAAGACTCCCTCTTGTAATGGCAAAAATGGTATGAATTTAAAAAAAAAAAAATTGTCTTTCTTATTTTTTTTATTTTATGTAAAGACTAAAGTTGTGTTTGGTGCCAAAAAAAAAGAAAAAACATTGAATTCTGTTCTTATAATAATAGGCAAAAATATAATTTATTTTCACCATTTACCCTTCTCCTAGAGATTTATGCCGATAAGCGTTGCCTAAATTGGGAAAAGCAGTTGAAAATGTTTTCATTCATCTGCTTTTGTAATAACAAACGTATACCGTTAAACTTTAAATAACAAAAACTAAAATGGCAATAAAGAGAATTTTCTGGGTTATAGCGTAACGCGGAAAGCGGTGTCCGCACAACATCAATGGGTATTTTAGTCATTTTTCAGTTTATTTTGTATCCATATCAACGGGTATTTTAGTCATTTTTTCGTTTATTTTCCATCCATAACATATGATTCGATTCCTCCATATAACCTGCTTTTTCAAAATAAGTTTCTATTCAACTCTTCGTTTCCTAAGGCACACAACAAAAAAGATATCTAAATGTCTTTAATGGCTAAATGAAATATTGAAATATCCTCCCTTTATAAAGGCAAAAGTGAAATCCGAAAAATTTTCTACTACCAAGTTATCGAAACGTCCCTTTAACGAAACATTGAAACATGTCTTCTCATCATCTTAGTATTATAACATGCACTGATTATTAATATATCAAGTTCTTCACATTGATATGGTTTTGTTTTAGCGTCGAGTTCTTGTGACTCCTTGGACAATCATATACATCCCATGCAAGGCAGATTTAGATTAAAAATTCCATAAATAATATAGTTTTGGCCTTTGAGGATTTGAATGTAAAAGTTACGGATGCGAAGTTGCAACCATTAATTATTATTTTTTGTACTAAAACATATCTTTTTGCATCGTCACGCCTCGGTTGAGGAAGTTGATGCAGAGCTCTCAGTCAATAAATACTCAACACGTTAAACTCTTAGACCGCCTTCAAAGTGAAAAATTGTGGAGCAAATAGATTCAAGTCTACTATGGTTTCGCCTGGGCATCTCGTGGTCCTACCTCAGGTGGACCGTGGGGCTGTGTTCACACCGCTCTAGGCCGGGGCAGTTGCGCATACGGCATGGAAATAAAATGGGCTGATAAAACTAAGCGCGTGGGGTTGAGCTACGTTGACTTTGACCGGACCTTCCATCCTTAGATTACTTTAGAGAACGACACGTTGACCCTTCATTCATTTTCTCGGGTATCCCTTTTATGCGTTACGTCCTTAATACGAGGCCTGTCTGTTAGAGCTTGATATTACAAAAAAAACTTATTGATGATAAGAAAAATATTTTTTATGAACAGTATACGACCCTAAATTGAAAAAATGTTTTTTTATACAACCACGAAAATAAGGGGTGAACAACGACTCGTTAAAACTCACCTTATAAACAAGTTCGCGAGTCATTTGCTTAACGAATTGAGCTTGAGTTCACTAGTTGACTCGTTCAAATAATCGACTTGAGTTCGAACTCAACACGTAACTGTCGAGTCAAACTCGAGCTTTAATCGAGTTGAGTTCGAGCTTAATACATGACGATTAATATCAATTCCATTCAAACAACTTTGTTGAGCCCTAATCGAATTCAAACAACTTTGTCGAGCCCTAATCGAATCGAGCTTGAGCTCAACATGTAACTGTCGAGTCAAGCTCAAGCTGCTTCCGTCGAGCTATTATCGAACTTGAGCCGAGTGGAGCTTGAGGTTTCATTAGTCGAACCAAACTCGAGCCAAACTCGAGCTGACTGGATTCGGGCACAGAACTTGTGTTGACCCATAGGGAGGGCTGACGATAGTGAGTTGCGTGCATCGGTAGACACGCCACTGATTAAGGAGAGTAAGTTGGAGACACTAAAAAACAAAAAATGAGTTTGGGTATTTTGAATATATATATATTTGTAAATATATTCATTTTAAACTTTAAACTTATTTTTTCTTATAAGGTGAACTAAGGTGTGATTTTTCTTAATTTCTTAAAAGAAATAAAAGATAGTTTTTATTAAAAATAATTTTAAATTGGTTGGAAGAACATTTATCTTCAAGCATTCTTTCTTTAAATTTACAATAATCAGCTGCCCACTAATTATGGAAGAAGTTTTCGTCATTCATTTAAACGCTTCAACTATCGCTGGCAATGTTTTATCGTAATTAGCCGACTTGACGGCCAATTGAAGAATCGGCCGTGCTATGTTTAGTTTTCTTTAACTATTAATCTTCACATTTTGGAAATTTAATTGTTTTTTAATAGACTGATATATTATTTCAACCGTTATTTTATGTTGCTTTTGAATCAGCAGCACCGCCGTCCGAACTGTTAACGGTAAAATCGAATGAACACAAGTTTCCTCTACGGCTTCAACATACGTGGATGCAAAAACAACGAGAAACCAACAACCAGTTAAAGGCTTTTCTTGGCTTATAGAATCTTTCAACTACGGGCAAAATGCAAAGTACCTTTAACCTTAGTCAGGTTTTTTGAAGAACAATATAAATTTCAGCCTGCCCACAACTTGAATAAGATTTTGTTTCCATCGTGTATTAATATTGAATTATAAGACAATTGATATATTC
Source organism: Nymphaea colorata (assembly GCF_008831285.2). Lineage (NCBI taxonomy): Eukaryota > Viridiplantae > Streptophyta > Magnoliopsida > Nymphaeales > Nymphaeaceae > Nymphaea > Nymphaea colorata. The sequence continues at coordinate 18,555,906 of NC_045146.1, read as the reverse complement.
GTACATTATTTAAGTATAGTCTCTAATTATATGGTATTTCATAAAGTTAACTTTGTTTCGTTTTTCACTTAACTCATTAATTTCGTATATATATAAAAGAAAAATAACTACTTATAAAAAGAATACGACATTGCATATTATGTCATTTAAACTGCGACGGTTGATAATACACTAACAACATTCAATAAGTTTGTCACCTACCAAACGAAAGAAAAGAATGTAACAATAAGTTTTAAATGACACAAATTTGTTTGGCTCCCTCAGTTTTAACGGCCAAGGCATAAATTGTTGGCTAAGGAGCAATGTTGTAGAAATTATCATTTAAACGCCCTTGTCGGTACAACTCTCTCAACTCAACTAGAGAAGAAGCCGCAAACCAACCCACGAAAGGGAAAAAGAAAAATGAAGGAGAAACCCCGAAGGTTGAAAAGAAGCGGGAGAATTTAAGCCCGGCGAAGAAAAACGGAAACAAATCTAAACTCCGGAGGAAAAAAGCGAGAGAGGCGGCGGAGATTAGACAGGCTTAACGGAATTGAAGGAATGAAGGAGGGGAATCGATGAGAGAGAGAGATATATTAATTGAAGGATAATGATTGGATGGAGCGAAATAACTCCCCAGTTTGACGGCCTGGATAATACCTACCTTCTACAGAGAGTTGGCTCCACCTCTACCGGTTCTCCTGAGCCAGAGCAATCCCGACCCTCCCAACCTCTCCCTTCCCACAGCGCGCCTCTAGGGGAGGCATCTGGAGACGTCGAAGAGCGTCCCTTTTGACACTTTTACCTCCCAGCGGAAGCTCCGGAACGCTGTTCAAGATCGGAAGCGCATCAGATTTCCGAGTGGGAGAAAGCCATCCAATTTGCGGGCTCGCAACGGGGGCTTCCTTCTGCTACGTCCTGCCTTTCCGTCCAAGCTCGCCCTTCTCTTATCTGCCGCCCGATTAAGCCTGCTTTCGATAACGCCAGCTGACGTAGACGACGCCGGCCGTCGCCTGATTAGGGCCGTCGCTGCCGCCGCTGCTCCTCGCACTTCCGAGGACTTCCCTCTTTTCAGTGAGGTATCCCAACGAGAGACGATAAATGTCCAGCCTCTCGTCTGCTGCCTGCTGCTTCCGCTCAAATTTCCTACGTTCTTCGCTTTGTCAGACAAGACCTTTCCTCCTCTCTCTTCCTTTCACACAAAGAGAGAGAGAGAGAGAGAGTTCTGCTTTTGAAAGGGAGGACGGAAGGAAACATTTTCTCCGCTTTCCCATTTTACTTTTTTTTTTTTTTTTCGCGCCGGTGTCCTGTGGGTCCCGCTAGATTAAAAAAATAAATAAAAACCAAATAAATGTTTTCACTGACGAAATAAAAGACTCCCTCTTGTAATGGCAAAAATGGTATGAATTTTAAAAAAAAAAATTGTCTTTCTTATTTTTTTTATTTTATGTAAAGACTAAAGTTGTGTTTGGTGCCAAAAAAAAGAAAAAACATTGAATGCTTTGATCATTTTCTTATAATCATAGGCAAAAATATAATTTATTTTCGCCATTTACCCTTCTCCTAGAGATTTATGCCGATAAGCGTTGCCTAAATTGGGAAAAGCAGTTGAAAATGTTTTCATTCATCTGCTTTTGTAATAACAAACGTATACCGTTAAACTTTAAATAACAAAAACTAAAATGGCAATAAAGAGAATTTTCTAGGTTATAGCGTAACGCGGAAAGCGGTGTCCGCACAACATCAATGGGTATTTTAGTCATTTTTCAGTTTATTTTCTATCCATATCAACGGGTATTTTAGTCATTTTTTCGTTTATTTTCCATCCATAACATATGATTCGATTCCTCCATATAACCTGCTTTTTCAAAATAAGTTTCGATTCAACTCTTCGTTTCCTTAGGCACACAACAAAAAAGATATCTAAATGTCTTTAATGGCTAAATGAAATATTGAAATATCCTCTCTTTATAAAGGCAAAAGTGAAATCCGAAAAATTTTCTACTACCAAGTTATCGAAACGTCCCTTTAACGAAACATTGAAATATAACATGCACTGATTATTAATATATCAAGTTCTTCACATTGATATGGTTTTGTTTTAGTGTCGAGTTCTTGTGACTCCTTGGACAATCATATACATCCCATGCAAGGCAGATTTAGATTAAAAATTCCATAAATAATATAGTTTTGGCCTTTGAGGATTTGAATGTAAAAGTTACGGATGCGAAGTTGCAACCATTAATTATTATTTTTTGTACTAAAACATATCTTTTTGCATCGTCACGCCTCGGTTGAGGAAGTTGATGCAGAGCTCTCAGTCAATAAATACTCAACACGTTAAACTCTTAGACCGCCTTCAAAGTGAAAAATTGTGGAGCAAATAGATTCAAGTCTACTATGGTTTCGCCTGGGCATCTCGTGGTCCTACCTCAGGTGGACCGTGGGGCTGTGTTCACACCGCTCTAGGCCGGGGCAGTCGCGCATACGGCATGGAAATAAAATGGGCTGATAAAACTAAGCGCGTGGGGTTGAGCTACGTTGACTTTGACCGGACCTTCCATCCTTAGATTACTTTAGAGAACGACACGTTGACCCTTCATTCATTTTCTCGGGTATCCCTTTTATGCGTTACGTCCTTAATACGAGGCCTGTCTGTTAGAGCTTGATATTACAAAAAAAACTTATTGATGATAAGAAAAATATTTTTTATGAACAGTATACGACCCTAAATTGAAAAAATGTTTTTTTATACAACCACGAAAATAAGGGGTGAACAACGACTCGTTAAAACTCACCTTATAAACAAGTTCGCGAGTCATTTGCTTAACGAATTGAGCTTGAGTTCACTAGTTGACTCGTTCAAATAATCGACTTGAGTTCGAACTCAACACGTAACTGTCGAGTCAAACTCGAGCTTTAATCGAGTTGAGTTCGAGCTTAATACATGACGATTAATATCAATTCCATTCAAACAACTTTGTTGAGCCCTAATCGAATTCAAACAACTTTGTCGAGCCCTAATCGAATCGAGCTTGAGCTCAACATGTAACTGTCGAGTCAAGCTCAAGCTGCTTCCGTCGAGCTATTATCGAACTTGAGCCGAGTGGAGCTTGAGGTTTCATTAGTCGAACCAAACTCGAGCCAAACTCGAGCTGACTGGATTCGGGCACAGAACTTGTGTTGACCCATAGGGAGGGCTGACGATAGTGAGTTGCGTGCATCGGTAGACACGCCACTGATTAAGGAGAGTAAGTTGGAGACACTAAAAAACAAAAAATGAGTTTGGGTATTTTGAATATATATATATTTGTAAATATATTCATTTTAAACTTTAAACTTATTTTTTCTTATAAGGTGAACTAAGGTGTGATTTTTCTTAATTTCTTAAAAGAAATAAAAGATAGTTTTTATTAAAAATAATTTTAAATTGGTTGGAAGAACATTTATCTTCAAGCATTCTTTCTTTAAATTTACAATAATCAGCTGCCCACTAATTATGGAAGAAGTTTTCGTCATTCATTTAAACGCTTCAACTATCGCTGGCAATGTTTTATCGTAATTAGCCGACTTGACGGCCAATTGAAGAATCGGCCGTGCTATGTTTAGTTTTCTTTAACTATTAATCTTCACATTTTGGAAATTTAATTGTTTTTTAATAGACTGATATATTATTTCAACCGTTATTTTATGTTGCTTTTGAATCAGCAGCACCGCCGTCCGAACTGTTAACGGTAAAATCGAATGAACACAAGTTTCCTCTACGGCTTCAACATACGTGGATGCAAAAACAACGAGAAACCAACAACCAGTTAAAGGCTTTTCTTGGCTTATAGAATCTTTCAACTACGGGCAAAATGCAAAGTACCTTTAACCTTAGTCAGGTTTTTTGAAGAACAATATAAATTTCAGCCTGCCCACAACTTGAATAAGATTTTGTTTCCATCGTGTATTAATATTGAATTATAAGACAATTGATATATTCGTACATTATTTAAGTATAGTCTCTAATTATATGGTATTTCATAAAGTTAACTTTGTTTCGTTTTTCACTTAACTCATTAATTTCGTATATATATAAAAGAAAAATAACTACTTATAAAAAGAATACGACATTGCATATTATGTCATTTAAACTGCGACGGTTGATAATACACTAACAACATTCAATAAGTTTGTCACCCACCAAACGAAAGAAAAGAATGTAACAATAAGTTTTAAATGACACAAATTTGTTTGGCTCCCTCAGTTTTAACGGCCAAGGCATAAATTGTTGGCTAAGGAGCAATGTTGTAGAAATTATCATTTAAACGCCCTTGTCGGTACAACTCTCTCAACTCAACTAGAGAAGAAGCCGCAAACCAACCCACGAAAGGGAAAAAGAAAAATGAAGGAGAAACCCCGAAGGTTGAAAAGAAGCGGGAGAATTTAAGCCAGGCGAAGAAAAACGGAAACAAATCTAAACTCCGGAGGAAAAAAGCGAGAGAGGCGGCGGAGATTAGACAGGCTTAACGGAATTGAAGGAATGAAGGAGGGGAATCGATGAGAGAGAGAGATATATTAATTGAAGGATAATGATTGGATGGAGCGAAATAACTCCCCAGTTTGACGGCCTGGATAATACCTACCTTCTACAGAGAGTTGGCTCCACCTCTACCGGTTCTCCTGAGCCAGAGCAATCCCGACCCTCCCAACCTCTCCCTTCCCACAGCGCGCCTCTAGGGGAGGCATCTGGAGACGTCGAAGAGCGTCCCTTTTGACACTTTTACCTCCCAGCGGAAGCTCCGGAACGCTGTTCAAGATCGGAAGCGCATCAGATTTCCGAGTGGGAGAAAGCCATCCAATTTGCGGGCTCGCAACGGGGGCTTCCTTCTGCTACGTCCTGCCTTTCCGTCCAAGCTCGCCCTTCTCTTATCTGCCGCCCGATTAAGCCTGCTTTCGATAACGCCAGCTGACGTAGACGACGCCGGCCGTCGCCTGATTAGGGCCGTCGCTGCCGCCGCTGCTCCTCGCACTTCCGAGGACTTCCCTCTTTTCAGTGAGGTATCCCAACGAGAGACGATAAATGTCCAGCCTCTCGTCTGCTGCCTGCTGCTTCCGCTCAAATTTCCTACGTTCTTCGCTTTGTCAGACAAGACCTTTCCTCCTCTCTCTTCCTTTCACACAAAGAGAGAGAGAGAGAGAGAGTTCTGCTTTTGAAAGGGAGGACGGAAGGAAACATTTTCTCCGCTTTCCCATTTTACTTTTTTTTTTTTTTTTCGCACCGGTGTCCTGTGGGTCCCGCTAGATTAAAAAAATAAATAAAAACCAAATAAATGTTTTCACTGACGAAATAAAAGACTCCCTCTTGTAATGGCAAAAATGGTATGAATTTAAAAAAAAAAAAATTGTCTTTCTTATTTTTTTTATTTTATGTAAAGACTAAAGTTGTGTTTGGTGCCAAAAAAAAGAAAAAACATTGAATTCTGTTCTTATAATAATAGGCAAAAATATAATTTATTTTCGCCATTTACCCTTCTCCTAGAGATTTATGCCGATAAGCGTTGCCTAAATTGGGAAAAGCAGTTGAAAATGTTTTCATTCATCTGCTTTTGTAATAACAAACGTATACCGTTAAACTTTAAATAACAAAAACTAAAATGGCAATAAAGAGAATTTTCTGGGTTATAGCGTAACGCGGAAAGCGGTGTCCGCACAACATCAATGGGTATTTTAGTCATTTTTCAGTTTATTTTGTATCCATATCAACGGGTATTTTAGTCATTTTTTCGTTTATTTTCCATCCATAACATATGATTCGATTCCTCCATATAACCTGCTTTTTCAAAATAAGTTTCTATTCAACTCTTCGTTTCCTAAGGCACACAACAAAAAAGATATCTAAATGTCTTTAATGGCTAAATGAAATATTGAAATATCCTCCCTTTATAAAGGCAAAAGTGAAATCCGAAAAATTTTCTACTACCAAGTTATCGAAACGTCCCTTTAACGAAACATTGAAACATGTCTTCTCATCATCTTAGTATATAACATGCACTGATTATTAATATATCAAGTTCTTCACATTGATATGGTTTTGTTTTAGCGTCGAGTTCTTGTGACTCCTTGGACAATCATATACATCCCATGCAAGGCAGATTTAGATTAAAAATTCCATAAATAATATAGTTTTGGCCTTTGAGGATTTGAATGTAAAAGTTACGGATGCGAAGTTGCAACCATTAATTATTATTTTTTGTACTAAAACATATCTTTTTGCATCGTCACGCCTCGGTTGAGGAAGTTGATGCAGAGCTCTCAGTCAATAAATACTCAACACGTTAAACTCTTAGACCGCCTTCAAAGTGAAAAATTGTGGAGCAAATAGATTCAAGTCTACTATGGTTTCGCCTGGGCATCTCGTGGTCCTACCTCAGGTGGACCGTGGGGCTGTGTTCACACCGCTCTAGGCCGGGGCAGTTGCGCATACGGCATGGAAATAAAATGGGCTGATAAAACTAAGCGCGTGGGGTTGAGCTACGTTGACTTTGACCGGACCTTCCATCCTTAGATTACTTTAGAGAACGACACGTTGACCCTTCATTCATTTTCTCGGGTATCCCTTTTATGCGTTACGTCCTTAATACGAGGCCTGTCTGTTAGAGCTTGATATTACAAAAAAAACTTATTGATGATAAGAAAAATATTTTTTATGAACAGTATACGACCCTAAATTGAAAAAATGTTTTTTTATACAACCACGAAAATAAGGGGTGAACAACGACTCGTTAAAACTCACCTTATAAACAAGTTCGCGAGTCATTTGCTTAACGAATTGAGCTTGAGTTCACTAGTTGACTCGTTCAAATAATCGACTTGAGTTCGAACTCAACACGTAACTGTCGAGTCAAACTCGAGCTTTAATCGAGTTGAGTTCGAGCTTAATACATGACGATTAATATCAATTCCATTCAAACAACTTTGTTGAGCCCTAATCGAATTCAAACAACTTTGTCGAGCCCTAATCGAATCGAGCTTGAGCTCAACATGTAACTGTCGAGTCAAGCTCAAGCTGCTTCCGTCGAGCTATTATCGAACTTGAGCCGAGTGGAGCTTGAGGTTTCATTAGTCGAACCAAACTCGAGCCAAACTCGAGCTGACTGGATTCGGGCACAGAACTTGTGTTGACCCATAGGGAGGGCTGACGATAGTGAGTTGCGTGCATCGGTAGACACGCCACTGATTAAGGAGAGTAAGTTGGAGACACTAAAAAACAAAAAATGAGTTTGGGTATTTTGAATATATATATATTTGTAAATATATTCATTTTAAACTTTAAACTTATTTTTTCTTATAAGGTGAACTAAGGTGTGATTTTTCTTAATTTCTTAAAAGAAATAAAAGATAGTTTTTATTAAAAATAATTTTAAATTGGTTGGAAGAACATTTATCTTCAAGCATTCTTTCTTTAAATTTACAATAATCAGCTGCCCACTAATTATGGAAGAAGTTTTCGTCATTCATTTAAACGCTTCAACTATCGCTGGCAATGTTTTATCGTAATTAGCCGACTTGACGGCCAATTGAAGAATCGGCCGTGCTATGTTTAGTTTTCTTTAACTATTAATCTTCACATTTTGGAAATTTAATTGTTTTTTAATAGACTGATATATTATTTCAACCGTTATTTTATGTTGCTTTTGAATCAGCAGCACCGCCGTCCGAACTGTTAACGGTAAAATCGAATGAACACAAGTTTCCTCTACGGCTTCAACATACGTGGATGCAAAAACAACGAGAAACCAACAACCAGTTAAAGGCTTTTCTTGGCTTATAGAATCTTTCAACTACGGGCAAAATGCAAAGTACCTTTAACCTTAGTCAGGTTTTTTGAAGAACAATATAAATTTCAGCCTGCCCACAACTTGAATAAGATTTTGTTTCCATCGTGTATTAATATTGAATTATAAGACAATTGATATATTCGTACATTATTTAAGTATAGTCTCTAATTATATGGTATTTCATAAAGTTAACTTTGTTTCGTTTTTCACTTAACTCATTAATTTCGTATATATATAAAAGAAAAATAACTACTTATAAAAAGAATACGACATTGCATATTATGTCATTTAAACTGCGACGGTTGATAATACACTAACAACATTCAATAAGTTTGTCACCTACCAAACGAAAGAAAAGAATGTAACAATAAGTTTTAAATGACACAAATTTGTTTGGCTCCCTCAGTTTTAACGGCCAAGGCATAAATTGTTGGCTAAGGAGCAATGTTGTAGAAATTATCATTTAAACGCCCTTGTCGGTACAACTCTCTCAACTCAACTAGAGAAGAAGCCGCAAACCAACCCACGAAAGGGAAAAAGAAAAATGAAGGAGAAACCCCGAAGGTTGAAAAGAAGCGGGAGAATTTAAGCCCGGCGAAGAAAAACGGAAACAAATCTAAACTCCGGAGGAAAAAAGCGAGAGAGGCGGCGGAGATTAGACAGGCTTAACGGAATTGAAGGAATGAAGGAGGGGAATCGATGAGAGAGAGAGATATATTAATTGAAGGATAATGATTGGATGGAGCGAAATAACTCCCCAGTTTGACGGCCTGGATAATACCTACCTTCTACAGAGAGTTGGCTCCACCTCTACCGGTTCTCCTGAGCCAGAGCAATCCCGACCCTCCCAACCTCTCCCTTCCCACAGCGCGCCTCTAGGGGAGGCATCTGGAGACGTCGAAGAGCGTCCCTTTTGACACTTTTACCTCCCAGCGGAAGCTCCGGAACGCTGTTCAAGATCGGAAGCGCATCAGATTTCCGAGTGGGAGAAAGCCATCCAATTTGCGGGCTCGCAACGGGGGCTTCCTTCTGCTACGTCCTGCCTTTCCGTCCAAGCTCGCCCTTCTCTTATCTGCCGCCCGATTAAGCCTGCTTTCGATAACGCCAGCTGACGTAGACGACGCCGGCCGTCGCCTGATTAGGGCCGTCGCTGCCGCCGCTGCTCCTCGCACTTCCGAGGACTTCCCTCTTTTCAGTGAGGTATCCCAACGAGAGACGATAAATGTCCAGCCTCTCGTCTGCTGCCTGCTGCTTCCGCTCAAATTTCCTACGTTCTTCGCTTTGTCAGACAAGACCTTTCCTCCTCTCTCTTCCTTTCACACAAAGAGAGAGAGAGAGAGAGAGTTCTGCTTTTGAAAGGGAGGACGGAAGGAAACATTTTCTCCGCTTTCCCATTTTACTTTTTTTTTTTTTTTTCGCGCCGGTGTCCTGTGGGTCCCGCTAGATTAAAAAAATAAATAAAAACCAAATAAATGTTTTCACTGACGAAATAAAAGACTCCCTCTTGTAATGGCAAAAATGGTATGAATTTAAAAAAAAAAAATTGTCTTTCTTATTTTTTTTATTTTATGTAAAGACTAAAGTTGTGTTTGGTGCCAAAAAAAAGAAAAAACATTGAATGCTTGATCATTTTCTTATAATCATAGGCAAAAATATAATTTATTTTCGCCATTTACCCTTCTCCTAGAGATTTATGCCGATAAGCGTTGCCTAAATTGGGAAAAGCAGTTGAAAATGTTTTCATTCATCTGCTTTTGTAATAACAAACGTATACCGTTAAACTTTAAATAACAAAAACTAAAATGGCAATAAAGAGAATTTTCTAGGTTATAGCGTAACGCGGAAAGCGGTGTCCGCACAACATCAATGGGTATTTTAGTCATTTTTCAGTTTATTTTCTATCCATATCAACGGGTATTTTAGTCATTTTTTCGTTTATTTTCCATCCATAACATATGATTCGATTCCTCCATATAACCTGCTTTTTCAAAATAAGTTTCGATTCAACTCTTCGTTTCCTTAGGCACACAACAAAAAAGATATCTAAATGTCTTTAATGGCTAAATGAAATATTGAAATATCCTCTCTTTATAAAGGCAAAAGTGAAATCCGAAAAATTTTCTACTACCAAGTTATCGAAACGTCCCTTTAACGAAACATTGAAATATAACATGCACTGATTATTAATATATCAAGTTCTTCACATTGATATGGTTTTGTTTTAGTGTCGAGTTCTTGTGACTCCTTGGACAATCATATACATCCCATGCAAGGCAGATTTAGATTAAAAATTCCATAAATAATATAGTTTTGGCCTTTGAGGATTTGAATGTAAAAGTTACGGATGCGAAGTTGCAACCATTAATTATTATTTTTTGTACTAAAACATATCTTTTTGCATCGTCACGCCTCGGTTGAGGAAGTTGATGCAGAGCTCTCAGTCAATAAATACTCAACACGTTAAACTCTTAGACCGCCTTCAAAGTGAAAAATTGTGGAGCAAATAGATTCAAGTCTACTATGGTTTCGCCTGGGCATCTCGTGGTCCTACCTCAGGTGGACCGTGGGGCTGTGTTCACACCGCTCTAGGCCGGGGCAGTCGCGCATACGGCATGGAAATAAAATGGGCTGATAAAACTAAGCGCGTGGGGTTGAGCTACGTTGACTTTGACCGGACCTTCCATCCTTAGATTACTTTAGAGAACGACACGTTGACCCTTCATTCATTTTCTCGGGTATCCCTTTTATGCGTTACGTCCTTAATACGAGGCCTGTCTGTTAGAGCTTGATATTACAAAAAAAACTTATTGATGATAAGAAAAATATTTTTTATGAACAGTATACGACCCTAAATTGAAAAAATGTTTTTTTATACAACCACGAAAATAAGGGGTGAACAACGACTCGTTAAAACTCACCTTATAAACAAGTTCGCGAGTCATTTGCTTAACGAATTGAGCTTGAGTTCACTAGTTGACTCGTTCAAATAATCGACTTGAGTTCGAACTCAACACGTAACTGTCGAGTCAAACTCGAGCTTTAATCGAGTTGAGTTCGAGCTTAATACATGACGATTAATATCAATTCCATTCAAACAACTTTGTTGAGCCCTAATCGAATTCAAACAACTTTGTCGAGCCCTAA